>NW_028164315.1:0-32870 GCF_964263955.1 Coregonus lavaretus | reverse complement strand
GGACAGGGTGTAGTGGTGTATATTGATGACATTCTAATATACTCCGCTACACGAGCCGAGCATGTGTCCCTGGTGCGTCGGATGCTGGGTAGATTGTTGGAGCATGACCTGTATGTGAAGGCGGAGAAATGTCTGTTTTTCCAGGAGTCCATCTCCTTCCTGGGACATCGGTTGTCCGCGTCAGGGGTGGAGATGGAGATTGACCGCGTTTCAGCCGTGCGTAATTGGCAGACTCCCACCACGGTGAAGGAGGTGCAGTGGTTTTTGGGTTTTGCCAATTACTACCGGAGGTTTATCCGGGGCTTTGGACAGGTAGCAGCTCCCATCACCTCCCTGCTAAAGGGGGGCCCGGTGCGTTTGCAGTGGTCGGCTGAGGCGGACAGGGTGTTTAGACATCTGAAGGACCTGTTCACCTCGGCTCTGGTGCTGGTACATCCGGATCCCTCTTTGGCGTTCCAAGTTGAAGTGGATGCGTCCGAGGCGGGGATCGGTGCCAGTCTCAGCGCTCGGGCACGCCTCCAAAACTCCGCCCCTGTGCTTTCTATTCGAAGAAGCTCAGTCCGGCGGAACGCAGTTATGACGTGGGGGACAGGGAGCTGCTAGCGGTGGTCCAAGCCCTGAAGGTGTGGAGGCATTGGCTTGAGGGGGCTAAACACCCTTTTCTCATTCTGACTGACCATCGTAACCTGGAGTACATCCGGGCAGCGAGGAGACTGAACCCTCGTCAGGCTAGGTGGGCCATGTTTCGTACCCGGTTTGTATATAAGCTCACTTATATACCAGGGTCACAGAACGCTAAGGCAGACGCCCTGTCCCGACGATATGACACAGAGGAGAGGTCCATTGAGCCCACTCCCATACTTCCGGAGTCTTGTCTGGTGGCACCGGTGGTGTGTGAGGTCGATGCGGAAATCGAGCGGGCGTTACGTGCCGACCCTACTCCCCCAGAGTGTCCAGAGGGGCGGAGGTACGTGCCGCTCGAGGTCCGTGATCGACTGATATATTGGGCTCACACGTCACCCTCCTCTGGTCATCCTGGTATTGGTCGGACAGTGCAAAGCCTTAGCGGGAAGTACTGGTGGCCCACCTTAGCTAGGGACGTGAGGGTTTACGTTTCTTCCTGCTCGGTGTGCGCCCAGTGTAAGGCGCCTAGACACCTGCCCAGAGGGAAGTTACAACCTCTACCCGTTCCACAACGGCCGTGGTCTCACCTATCGGTGGATTTTGTCACGGACCTTCCCCCCTCCCAGGGGAATACCACGATCTTGGTCGTTGTGGATCGGTTTTCTAAGGCCTGCCGTCTCATTCCTATGCCAGGTCTTCCTACAGCCCTACAAACGGCCAACGCCCTGTTTACTCATGTCTTCCGGCACTATGGGGTGCCTGAGGATATAGTGTCTGATCGGGTCCCCAGTTCACCTCTAGAGTCTGGAGGGCGTTTATGGAACGTTTGGGGGTCTCGATTAGCCTTACCTCGGGTTTTCACCCTGAGAGTAATGGGCAGGTGGAGAGAGTAAACCAGGATGTGGGTAGGTTTCTGAGGTCCTATTGCCAGGACCGGCAGGAGGAGTGGTCGGGGTATATCCCCTGGGCAGAGATAGCCCAAAACTCACTCCGCCACTCCTCCACTAATTTTACGCCTTTTCAGTGTGTCCTGGGTTATCAGCCGGTCCTGACACCCTGGCATCAGAGCCAGATCGAAGCCCCAGTGGTGGATGAGTGGTTTCGGCGATCGGAGGAAACCTGGAACGCTGCGCATGTCCATCTGCAGCGGGCTATCAGACGGCAAAAGGCGAGCGCTGATCGCCACCGCAGTGAGGGTCCGGTTTATGCACCGGGAGATCGGGTCTGGCTCTCGACCCGAAACCTGCCCCTTCGCCTGCCCTGCCGGAAGCTGGGTCGGCGGTTTGTGGGGCCATTTAAAGTCCTGAGGAGATTGAACGAGGTATGTTATAGGTTACAACTGCCCATTAATTACCGCATTAACCCCTCGTTCCATGTGTCTCTCCTCAGGCCGGTGGTAGCTGGTCCACTCCAGGAGAATGAGATACGAGAGGCTCCTCCGCCCCCACTAGACATCGAGGGGGCTCCGGCGTACTCAGTCCATTCCATCGTGGATTTGAGTCGTCGGATGGGGGGTCTGCAGTATCTCGTGGAGTGGGAGGGGTACGGTCCGGAGGAACGGTGCTGGGTCCCTAGGAGGGACATCCTAGATCCCTCCCTGTTGAGGGATTTCCACCGGAGTCATCCGACTCGCTCTGCTCCGCGTCCTCCTGGCCGTCCCCGAGGCCGGGGTCGGCGCACGGCTGGAGCCACGCGTCAAGGGGAGGGGGGGGGGGTACTGTCACGGATTCAGCCGAGGCTGCTCCTCCTCCTTGCTCGGGCAGGCTTCGGCGTTCGTCGTCCCCGGAGTACTAGCTGCTGCCGATCGATGTTTCGGTGTTTGTCTTGTTTGGTCTTTATTGTTTACACCTGTTTCCCATTATGTTGGATTGTATTCCCTATATTAACCCCTGTCTCTCATTGGTATTTTGTGTGTTATTGTTTGTTGTCATTCCGTCAGTTCTGTATGTACGGGTCTTTGTGCTTTCCTCCCTGTTTGGAGGTTTGTTGTTTTGTACGTTGATTTGACTGTGTTCAGTAAAAAACGTTGCCAGCCGCTCTGTGTCCTGCTTTTGACTTCGCTACGGCATACAAGTCGCGTGACAGATCAAGAACATTGGACTTACTCCACAGTACTAACTTAAATGACAGAGTATATCGAAAGCACTCAACCGTCAAAGCATTGTTTCCTCAAAATAAAACATTTTGTTTCTTACTGTTCCTCAAAGCACTGTTGAAAAATATCCCATACAATAATTCCTTTTACAGTGAGGACGAGTGACGAGCTTGGTATTGATAAACTCACAGGAAAATAACTATGCTTTGGAGGGAGAAAACCTAAAGGGAATCGATCCCTTGGTTATCTGTTACTGGGCTCTCTGTTGAGAGTGCTATTGCACGGTAACATATCAGTCAATACGGTAGCACAAGGTGCCACTTGTGAAGGTTGGCTTTTGGGGTCAAAGGTACGTCACATGACTGCAACTAGGAAGCTGTTCTTTGAGAGATATCAGTAGATAGTCCTTAAAAGCAACAACAGAAACGACTATCTTTTATGTTACTTCCTGAAAGTGGTTCCAACATGATAAGAGGCAACATGTGAGTACAATTCTAATTATGGCTAACTACTGGATCAGTTATAAAGTCAAGGTTGATAACTGTTAATCCGTACATTTTACTAATTTGTTCATGGAGGAAATTATTCAGTCTGAAAGTCCACTTTCCTTTTTTAATGATTTATTTATTTTTGTCGTGAAGGGGCTCTCCTAACCAGACCTGTGACAGTGGTGTATCCATGGACCTCTTCCTGCACTATTCTCTTATTCCATCGGTAAGGGGTCTCTGTGTGACCATACGGTACAGTAACATCAAGGTAACACTTTACTTGACACCTGTATTGTGTCACAATACCCCATAACGCCAAGGTGGAATTATGTTTTTGGATTTTATTACAAATTAATTAATAAACATAATATTCAACCCCTTTTTTATGGCAAGCCTAAATAAGTTCAGGAGTAAACATGTACTTAACAAGTCACATAATAAGTTGCATGGACTCACTCTGTGTGCAATAATAGTGTTTAACATGACTTCCTCATCTGTAAAGTCCCTCAGTCGAGCAGTGAATTTCAAACACAGATAATGTTTTCCAATGCCTCGCAAAGAAGGGCACCTATTGGTAGAAAACATGCAGACATTGAATATCGCTTTGAGCATGGTGAAGTTATTAATTACACTTTGGATAGTGTATCAATAAACCCAGCCACTACAAAGATACAGGCGTCCTTCTTAACTCAGTTAGCGGAAAGGAAGGAAACCGCTCAGGGATTTCACCATGAGGCCAATGGTGACTTTAAAATAGTTACAGAGTTTAATGGCTGCAATAGGAGAAAACTAAGGATGGATAAACAACATTGTAGTTAGTCCACAATAATAGGAGAAAACTGAGGATGGATCAGCATCAGCACCATTGTAGTTACTCCACAATACTAACCTAATTTACTGAGTAAAAAGAAGGAAGCCAGTACAGAATAAAACTATTCCAAAACATGCACCCTGTTTGCAACAAGGCACTAAAGTAAAACTGTAAAAATGTGGTAAAGAAATGTACTTTATGTCCTGAATACAAAGTGTTATGTTTGGGACAAACACAACACATCATTGAGTATCACTCTTCATATTTTCAAGCATGATGGTGGCTGCATCATGTTATGGGTATGCTTGTCATCGGGAAGGACTAGGGAGTTTTTGGGGGGATAAAAAAGAAACTGAATAGAGGTAAGCACAGGCAAAATCCTAGAGGAAAACCTGGTTCAGTCTGCTTTCGAACAGACACGGAGACAGATTCGCCTTCAGCAGGACAATAACCTAAAACACAAGGCCAAATATACACTGGAGTCGCTTAGCAAGACCGCATTGAATGTTCCTGAGTGGCCTAGTTACAGTATTGAAAATCTATGGCAAGACTTGAAAATGGCTGTCTTATCAACAACCAACTTGACAGAGCTTGAATAATTTTTTAAAGAATAATTAAAATTAAAATTATAATTATCATTAAAAAAATAAGCAAACACGTTTGGTGTTCGCCAAAAGGCATGTGGGAGACTCCCCAAACATATGGAAGAAGGTACTCTGGTCAGATGAGACTAAAATTGAGATTTTTGGCCATCAAGGAAAACGCTATGTCTGGCGCAAACCCAACACCTCTCATCACCCTTGTAGTCCCGTGTAGCTCAGTTGGTAGAGCATGGCGTTTGCAACACCAGGGTTGTGGGTTCGTTTCCCACGGGGGACCAGTATGAGAAAAAAAAAATGTATGCACTCACTAACTGTAAGTCGCTCTGGATAAGAGCGTCTGCTAAATGACTAAAATGTAAATGTAACACCATCCCCACAGTGCAGCATGGTAGTGGCAGCATCATGCTGGTCAGAATTGAAGGAATGATGGATGGCGCTAAATTCAGGGAAATTCTTGAGGGAAACATGTTTCAGTCTTCCAGAGATTTGAGACTGGGACGGAGGTTCACCTTCCAGCAGGACAATGACCCTAAGCCAGGGGTGTCAAATGTCCGGCCCACGGGCCGGATCAGGCCCGCAAACGGGTTTAATCCGGCCCGCGAGATGATTTTGAAAAAAATATATATATATATATATATATATATTTGTAAAGTATAAAAATGCGCTGCAATTTTTCTATAAAATAAACTGCTGTTCCAATTGCGTCCACTGGATGGCGCAATAGCAATTGTATTAAGCAAGCAAACTGTTTATACCGGGGCAGAGCAAGTAGGTCAAGCACGTGCAGCCAATGAGCTACTTTGTTTTGCCCGCGATATTTATTACGGCTTCTACTTTTAACATTATGTGCTTTGGCACCCTCATTGCCCCAATATGTCTCTGTCAAAAAAGAGAAAAGTGGACACAGAGTGCAGAGTGTTCCAAGAAAAATGGTCATCCTATTTATTCACGGAATTGAATGGGAAAGCTGTATGTTTGGTGTGTTCAGAGCATGTTGCAGTGCTGAAAGAATATAACCTTCGTCGCCACTATGTGAGTCTTCATGTCGACAAATATGACAACTTTCAAGGACAGCGGAGATGAGAGAAGGTGAATGAACTGTTGGCGGGTCTGAAGAAACAGCAGTCTGTGTTTACTCACAGCCGAGACATCAGTGACGCTGCAGTGAAAGCTAGCTACCTCATTGCTAATGAAATCGCAGTGGCTTCAAAACCATTTAGTGAGGGTGAATTTGTAAAAACATGCATGATGAAGGCAGCGGAGATTGTGTGCCCTGAAAAGCGGCAGGCTTTTGCAAATGTCAGCCTGACAAGAAACACAGTTGCAGACAGGATTTCCGATCTTTCAGTGGATTTGGACAGCCAGTTGAAGCAAAAAGTAAAGTCATTTATTGCGTTTTCGGTTGCAATTGATGAAAGCACGGACATTACAGATGTTGCACAACTGGCCATTTTCATCCGCGGAGTTGATGACACATTGACCGTCACCGAGGAGTTCGTGGAGTTGGTGCCGATGACAGATACAACGACAGCAGCTGATATTTTTACCGCACTCGTCGGCGCGCTGGACAGGGTCGGAGTGGACTGGTCCGCGCTGTCAGCCTGGCTACAGATGGTGCGCCCTCAATGATTGGGAAAAAAGCAGGCGTTGTGACAAAGTTCAGAGAGAAAGTGCAATCTGCAAATGGAGGACATGATTTTTGGACTTTTCACTGTATTTTGCACCAGGAGGCTTTGTGTTGCAAGTCATTAAAGATGGATAACGTCATGAAGGTGGTCATCCAAACTGTTAATTTCATCCGATCCAGAAGCCTGAATCACCGTCAGTTTGACAGCCTTCTCAGAGAGAAAGACCACATCTATGGCCTGCCATACCACACTGAGGTAAGATGGTTAAGCCGAGGTGCTGTGCTGAGGCGTTTCTTTGATTTACGAGAAGAAATTGAACAGTTCATGGAAGAAAAGGGCAAACCAGTGTTAGAATTTCATTCCGCAGAATGGATGCAGGACCTTGCATTTATGGTGGATGTTACAGAGCACCTGAATAACTTGAGCAAACAGCTGCAAGGGCGCAATAAAGTTGTCACGCAGTATTATGACAGCATACGTTCTTTCAAGTTGAAGCTGTCATTGTGGGAGACGCAACTTGCCGGTGGTGATGCAGCTCACTTCCCCTGTCGGAAAAATGTGTGCGCGACCCAACATGTGGCAGACATGAAGCGGTTCAAAGATAAAATAACGGGACTGTTACGGGAGTTTGAGCAACGCTTTCAGATTTATGTTTATATGTTTTTATGTTGATGTGCTATTGTTTTTCATTGATTTTATTTTATTTGTATATTTAACCTATTCTTGACTCTGTGGTTCTTGCACTTGTTTGGGGAACAGGATTTCATTATTTGTATCTACATTTCTGCCTGAGAAATGACACCCTGATATAGTTTTGTGATCTGTGAAACAGTTCTGTTAATCACTGAGGCATTGTGTGTTTGTGTGTTCTTTTTCTTTAGAATTTTCAAATAAACTTGACGTGTTTTATGATTAATAGTGATGTTGTGCTTGTATTATTTTGGACACACTGTCCTCAGGCTCCAGATTTATGTTGTATGTAGATCGTATTAAAACAAAGAAAACTATCTGAAGTTGTTGTTTTCAAGTTATATATACCATGATTTTTCCGGTCCGGCCCACTTGGGAATAGATTTTCCTCCATGTGGCCCCTGAGCTAAAATGAGTTTGACACCCCTGCTGTAGCACTTAGAGATTTTTTTCAAAGAAAAGCGCGCTATTAAATTCAATGAATTATGTTTTATTCATACCCCAAGACATAATAAATAAATCAGTGTAAACATGAACATTTGTCTTTTTACAGGGAAACTGGAATGGACATTTTGATCAGGCATGGGGGGACGTGCTTGCCTGGCTACCAATCCACAATGCGCCGGCCAAACGCCACGGCCACTATCGTTTCTTCTCCACGTTGAGACTGGCTATGCTTCTTCCCCGACGACTTCTGGAATGCGAACACATTCAAACCGTTCTGATTGGTCCCAGAAACCAATGGTTCGTCCAGAGCTGGCCTACACGAATCATGAATCACGTCATTTTGACGTAAGCGCAAACAACTTCTAGGATACCAGGTTCAGACTGATCGATAGAGCAGCGAAATTAAATTCATGTTGAGTTGTCAGGCAACATCACCACACAAAGGACATCATCATGACCAGATGATAAATACATTGGCAAATAAAGGAAGAGGTCTCTGTTTTTTATATTTTTATATTGAACAACAGTTGAACAGCATTCTGTTTTTGTCTATGGGAGATTCCTATGGCTCACACATTACAAAAACACCACACTATAATACAAAATGTATAGCCCAATAGACATTCAACAACAACAAAAAATACATAAAATTCAAGTTCACAAAATATGACACATCTCTAGGTCTGAAACCTTTACATTCCATAGCCCTTGTTTGATGTAGAACAATAATACAGTATTGGTCAACCAAAAGTAATGCTGTCTTCCAATGATCCTTGAAAAGGTGAAAGGTCAGAGATGAAACATCACAACTCGTAAACTTGGGTATCAAAATTATCTCAGACTTTTCCACTTGTAATTCCAACATGGAGGATCGTTTAAGTGGTTATTTCAGAGTTGAAACCTCGTATTTCCGAATTTCTGATGGAAGTTGAAGGCAGCACTACACAAAGCTCTGCCGGTTGAGCAGCTTGAGGGACAAACGTGCCAATTAGTAGGTGGACATCATGACACCTCCTCAAAGATTCATACTAAGTCAGTTAGTAGATGTTACGGTTATACGGTATTGCAATATAACTGCTGCAGCCTCTGCAATAGGTTAAGCAATAGTTGTGCGCTGCCCTCTCTATCCAGCACCTCTCCTATGTACAGATGAAAATACCACAACAGAGATTTACATCCATAGCCGCGGGAAGTCGGGGTGTTGAGGGTGCTGCAGCACCCCCTGATAAATCAGAATGAAAACAAATTCCAATCCATCACATTCATCATGGTATATTATTGAGGGGGTCAAATTGGCCTGTCTCTAGTATTGAGGGGTCATGTACCCTTCCCCCGCAGGTTGTGCGCCTGGGTACCTGTCTGTGGTACAGGTAAAGTGTTACTACAACTCACTGAAGCAATAATAAAAAGGTTCAGGATATCTCCCAGGACCCCCATAATCAGCTCCAACACTCAAAGGTGAAGACATAGGAATGTAAAACTACAGCACTTCAACATGTATTTCATCATCTGTTAGCTGAGTGAAGTCCATTTGTGTCTCAAATGGCACCCTACTCCCTATATAATGCACTACTTTTGACCAGGCTCTGACCAGGGTCCATAGGACTTTGGTGAAAAGTAGTGCACTATATTATAGGGGATAGGGTGCCATTTGGGACACATCCTGACTCCTGTCAGCTGTGAAAGTTCTCACACCTGCTGCTTCATAATAACCACAGAGAGACTGTTAGATAGGGCACAATCACTGTCTACTCACTGACAACATGGCTGGAAAAGTAGTGATGCTGCTGTGTGTGATGCTCCTTGCCGCCTTTACAGGTCAAGTACTCCTGTTTTCTGTGTGATATCTTGGGGATTAATAAAGTTTCTTGAATTGAATTAAATATTCAGAGAAAGCATTGATTGAACCATGGAGTATTTCAGTATCTGTGAGGAAAGCTTGCTCCAGCCATCTGCTGGAGTCAAGGGACTATGAAACTATGTTGAGACTATTATGGCTAGGTGGCCAGATGATATACCAGTTTTAATGTACAGTACATGAGATGATGGTTAAATGTGTATCATGTTATCTAAACCTCCATGGGCTGACATTGTAATAACATTCTTGAGGTGATTTGAAAAAACATTGTAACATACTATTTGTTTTCTTCAGGCGCAGAAGAAGAAAACTCTAGACTTTACAGAAAGGTACGGCTGATCTTATGTTGAATATTTAATGTGAATGCTGCTTCTTAAACCAAACCTGGTGTGAATTCAGTTTGGGGTGAAGTTACAGATCAGGGATCAGATTCCCCTCCCCAATCATAATCTTAACCATTAGCAGGGAAAATGCAAAAAACAAGCTCAGCATCTAGGGACAATTTCACCCTATTCTTTGAATTCAGTGTGATGAAATATTCAGAATGTGGCAGCAGATAGAAATGAAGTCAATAGAGCCTGACACAATCGATCCCTATTCTATATGACATGCAATAATATCATACCTGTTCTACACAATGCATTTATATCTGAGCGTTATGCAATGTTACTCCTCTCCTGATTGCCCATGCCCTTGGTCTTAAGAGTAAATGTGAGATTGTTTTGCAGCCATCTTGTGGCGAGATGGTGGAGATCTTGGCTTGCCCTATGAACTTGGCTCCTGTGTGTGGCACTGATGGCAACACCTACCCCAATGAGTGTGCACTCTGTGTCCAGAGACAGTGAGTACTGTACATACCTTGGTTAAAGTACTATTTGAAATCATTTCAGATACTGGGCTTGAATGAGCTTGCCTGGTACAATGGAACCAATAGACTAGTTCCAAAATGGCTAACCCTGCCCATCAGGCACTCGAGACAAGTTAAAACACCCTAAAAGTATTTGAACAATTTCCCTGGGACACAGCTGCTCCTTTCTCACAGCCCTGTCCTGCCCTGTCTAACCTTGTCACTATAAGGCTGAGAGTCAGTTTGCAGAAACAACACTTAACACCTCCAGTAAAATACTGAAGTACAAGGGACTGAATTCAATCAAACCAGTATTTCAGGAAAATCCACATACTGTAGGCTCCTACAATGTAAAATTGTGCCCAGTAAAGTGCTTATGTAACCACGTTTCCATCCACAGTTTATGTGAGTAAAGTCATACCGTATTTTTAGAAAATCACGACAAGCTGTGATGAAAACAGGTAGTTTAGGTAACATTTTATAAATGCCGACAGATGGGCCTAATTTGTTCGACATGGTGGGATCTTTTTGTGTCGGTAAAATGAATTATGCGAGAAATGGTGGCGCAAATTTAAGCGCAAATATTGATATAATAACCATCATATCAAAGTAAACTTGAAGTCACGCGATGATATGCTGTGTAGTCCTCCCACAACAACTCGGGAAAACATGCAGTTTATTAGGCTACAGATGAAATAAGTTATGATGAACATCACAGGGTGGTGAATGTGCAAGGTGACCTTGATGCTCCTTTCCAATACATATCGAGGGTCTTATTCTGGTGACATGACATGATGATCAATGCTTGACTGCCATTTGACAAATACAAATATTCTCGCTCTTATCCATAACAATCTCATGTTGATGACTAGCCTACCCGCATAGCCCTCCCGCACTGTATCTGCGATCTGTTGGCTAGAGCGCACGTGCCAAGACCATTTGCTATTTAACGATACAGTTTTTGTGACAAAACTATCGGTAGAGTTGAAAATGCGATGGAAACACATTGAACTTTAGATTTTTATTCGGTACATGAAAACTTAAGCGGAAAAGTACATTTTGTACTCGCGCACTGAATTTGATCTGAAACAAGTCCGTTTGGTGGAAACACACCACTGGTGGGAAAATGTGCATATTTTCTTTATTAATTTAAAATCTGTCGCCAATTGGATGGAAACCTAGATCATGATGACACACATATACTACAGATGTAGGATCTTAATTTGAGCCAGTTTGCTACAGCAGGAAAATAATCCTGCAGCAACAGGAAATGTGAATTATTATGTGGATTGTAATTAATGGACATTTTTGTAGGGGTAGGTCAGTTTTTCGTTAGGGCAAATCAAGTCTGAAATTTCAAACCTTAGAAGCCTTTTAAAAACTCAAATACACTACAAGTTTGCATTTCCTGATGTGCAGGAAAATTCTCAGCAACAAAAGTGTGATCAAATTAGGATCCTACATCTATATATATTTCCCCCCTATGAGAGCAGGTTTCATTGAATTCAGTCTGTATGTACAAAACAACAATATTGAATATAATTCATACCAAACAACATAATAAATAAATCATGGCATGAACATTCCTCTCTCTACAGGGAGACCAGAATGGACATCTTGGTCATGAAGGAGGAGAGCTGCTAGCTGGGTCTGACATCACCAAACAAATAACATCATCATGACCAGATATTAAACCAATTAGAAAATAAAGGAAGAGGTCTCTGTCATTTCATTTTGAACAGTTGAACATTTTGTTTTTGTTTATTGGAGGTTTCCATGGCTCACACAGTAGCCACACTATAAAAGCCCAATAACAACCATAAATACAAAATTAAAGTTAAGATTTTCACACAAAAAATAACTAAAAAGAGGAAAGGCAACAATATCAAAAAGTAAAATCAACACAGTTTTACCAACAAAATATGACAAACCTCTGAAGCCTTTACATTCCATAGCCCTAGTGTAGAGCAAAAATACAGTATTTGTAAACCGAAAGTAAAGCTGCCTTCAAATGATCCTTGAAAAGGTGAAAGGTCAGAGATGAAACGTCACAACTCGTAAACTTGGGTATCAAAATCATCTCAGACTTTCCCACTTGTAATTCGAACTTGGAAGGTCTTTTTAGTGGCTATTTCAGAGTTGGGTCCTTGTATTTCTGAGTTACGGCGAAAGCAGTTGAAGGCAGTACTACACAAAGCTCTGCCAATTGGGCAGCTTGAGGGACAAACGTGCCAATTAGTAGGTGGACATCATGACACCTCCTCAAAGATTCATACTAAGTCAGTTAGTAGATGTTAAGGTTTTATAGTGTTACAATATAATGCTGCAGCCTCTGCAATAGGTTATTGGTTAATGCAATAGATTGTGCACTGCCCTCTTTACCCAGCACCTCTCGTACTGTATGCACAGGTGACAACAGACATTTACATACACTTTTAACACAGGCATCCTCTTGACCGCACTTGCTTGACTTATTTCTTTCAGCTCCTAGTGGAGCAAAGGGCCTCAACGATGCATCTCCAGTTAACTCTGTTCTGGGCAGTTTCCTTGAACTCATTCAAGGTGGTTCCTGCCTTCTTCACAGGGCTGGATTTACGAACGGGCACACAGGGCATGTGCCCCGGGGCCACCAAGCCCCCTGGAGGTCAGGGTCCCCCCAGACAGCATATTAACGCGTCATAAGCCATGGAAAAATATGTAGAATTGCAGGAAATTAGCTTTAAATCTGCAACATTTTCTCTCAGCGTCATGGCAAAATGTGTAGAATTGCAGGAAATGAGCTTTGAATCTGCTACGTTTTCTCTCAGCCTCATGAGAAAATGTGTAGAATAGCATGATAAAACTGCACATTGTTCTCTGTGTGAATTGTGTTTCATTTAAGGAAATTCGCTGTCCCCCCCCAAAAAAAAATAATAATAATACATATTTTGTTTTTGTGTGTGGGGCCCCGAATCTGGCCCTGCTTGTTCATCTCTCCATCATTCATCTTTGTCCATGTCTTCTTCTTTGGGTGGCGTCCCCACATCTACTGTAATCTTTGTGAACAGGTCGTGCTTTTCAACTGTGACAACTTTGTACTCGAGAGAGTTGAGGCCATCGGTATCCATCGTCATTAACGTGTGAGCTATTCTCTTGAACCTGCAGGGCAAAATAATCAACTGTCAACACCATTTGGAGGATAGTTGGGGAACAGGTGGCAGTAAGAAATGTGAGGGGGAATCTAGTGAACGCGGTTGTTCTGAAGCTTTACCTCTGAGGATTGGCGTTGTTATTTTGGTCTCTTTCGTGACGGATCATCCGGCATTGTCCGACTACGCCGTCCGGACGAGAGATGGACATTCCTCTGTTATTCAACCTACGGAAATCAAACCAATGATAGGAATTTGATTAAATTGATTTTAAAGGAAAAAAATCACCCTTTTCCAGAACAAAATGCATAATCTCCAGCACCACCGCAATGTCAACATAATGTGACAACGGCAGGTTTCTATGTTTTGTAGTCGAAAAGATAAGTGATAAGTGTTAAGTGAAAGATGTGTTTCCGATGACGTCATCCGGAGATACTGATCATGTGATTTTATGAGCAGGCAAAAGTTAGTAAGATTAAGAGTTATGCTATACTACATGTTTATGGGGTTAGACATTTTCTTACCTGTTGAAAATGTCGTCATCTTCACCACCCCAGCCCCAGTAGTTGTTGGGAAAGCCGTTGACTTTCAGGAACTGCTCCTTACTCAATGATGAGACACCGCCAAAGTACTGATTATAGGGCAAACTATGAATGAGACAAAGACAAACAAAAAAATCTATATGCTCAATCAGATATACATATATACTATTAGCTGTGATGGCCGAGTGGTTGTGGCATTGGACTTGATGGGCTCTCTCTTGATTGTCCTCTGTAGCTCAGTAAGTAGAGCATTGAGCTTGCAATGTCAGGATAGTGGATTTGATTCCTGGGGACAAATGTATGCACGCATGACTAAGTCACGTTTGGATAAAAGTGTCTGCTAAATGACATATATTATGATATATTATAGTTTCCTGTTCTGTTGTGCTGTGCCTCCGAAGGTGTGAATGGAAGAAGTGTGAGGGATCTATTCAATCCGTACCGCTTAAGTTCCGTGTTGTAGCCTGAATTACATTTAGAAGCAATGTTCCTGTGTTAGTGGAGACTGCATTTACGGTAAACGCTGCATATGTCGGTTCAATCGGAAAATACCTTTACATTTAAATCGCGCAATCTGTAACGCTTCAGCAAAACAGATTGAACCCAGCCCTTAGTGTCCTTTCCCCCTGGGTAATACTGTAGGTATGAGGAAACATTAACAACAACTCTGGCATTTACCGTAATCATAACAATGAGTCAGCGTTTATCATAACAATGAGTCAGCGTTTAATCATTTAAAGTGATAGTTCACTCCAAAAGAAAGGTTATCGGTTGAGGTCTGCACCGTACTGTAGCACTGCAATAGGACATCACACGTACTTGAAACCAAACTTGTCCATGGAGACAGACAGGTGTCTGGGCTGGCTGAAGCATTTGTAGGTGTTGCGGTCATCCATGGGGATGATGTCCACGTCACTGAACACAAAGCAGTCGTAGTCATACTCTTTCAGGGCCTCAGCATAGCCAATGTTCATCAGCTTGGCCCTGTTGAACGTGTTCTCTCCATCCTAATAAAGTTAAAAGGCGTCCTCAAGATGAAGATGAAACATCTTACTGTAGACTACATAATTTAAGGAACAGTTTTCTGGAAACACATTAGTCCTAATCTTGGACTTAATAGCATGCTGAATGGAGAATATCCATTGTAATAGCTATTTAGTCCAGAATTAGGCTTAATCTGTTTCCCGGAAACAGGCGTTACATGTTTGATTCAAGTGTTTAAATGTAAGTGTTAAATGTAAGTTTTACATTTCCAAATGTGTGTTGTACTGTACCTGATTGATGACGTAGACACCATAGTCCAGCTGTTGGCGCTGAAGGATGGGATGGAGGTAGTAGAGCCAGAACTTGAGGTGATTGTCGCGATTGCGGAAGGGGATGATGAGAGCAACCTTCTGGAGGGCGACGCAGTCATGTGGTTTGTAGCGACCTCCTTCCTGCAGACCTGGGTTCTCCTTCCTCACTGTGTCCAAGCTGACTGGCGTAGAGAACTCAACCCTGAGAGGCCCCACTGCAGATCAGGAAAAAAGTGAAAATGAACTTATAATAATAATAATAATATGCCATTTAGCAGACGCTTTTATCCAAAGCGACTTACAGTCATGCGTGCATACATTTTTTTTGTGTATGGGTGGTCCCGGGGATCGAACCCACTACCTTGGCGTTACAAGCGCCGTGCTCTACCAGCTGAGCTACAGAGGACCACAACTTAAAATCTATTAATGTGGCGACTTGATGCCTTTAGAAATGGTATTGATAGAGAATTGTGTTTATTGTTTTCCATGTTACCATGTACCAAGAAGTGGAGAGGGATCTGGGCATTTCTTTAATTCTTCGGTCACAAGGGGGGTCTTGTGGGTTTTGGTCTCTGTAGTTTCTGAAAAATAAAATATTCAATTGGTTCAGGTGCTGGACAAAAGAAAATGTGAATGCCTTGCAAAAGTATTATTTAGACCCCTTGGATTTCTTCTAATTTTATTGTGTTACAAAGTGGGATTAAAATGGAATTCATGTAAAAAAAAAAATTCAACAATCTATACAAAATACTCTGTGGAAGACATTTTAAATATATTTAAAGATAAATAAAAAATGTATAACTAAAATATAGTTGTTGCATCAGTATTCAGCCCCTTTGTTTAGCCAAGCCTAAATTAGTTCAGGAGTAAAATTTAGCTTAACAAATCACATAATAAGTTAAATGGACTCACATTCCATTTCTGTCGCTGTCCATTTTGAAAGTGCTGAACGAATAGGCCTACCTCATCACAGCTCGTTTGCTTGCACTTGCTTATACTTAGAGCTAAGTGTTAATGATGTAAGAACAAACATTATGAATTTACTGAACATAAATGTAATAATGTTTGTGTATGGTTCAAAACTCATGTCGGCATTTGTGATTATTGGAGAATGCGGTTCTTATCGATTTACACAAATCCACAAGCAGTCAGTAGAAACTTTATTAATTTAAGCAAGTCAGCCATATCAGCTATGGCTTTTAAAAAGGCAGTAAATGAGGCTGAATGAACTGTTTCGCTGCCAGACGAGGCTCCGCTGATAGCCAGGTGTAGCAGTAGTAAGGGTTCTCTCCATGTTGCTGAAAGGAAAGCCCCGTTGTCGAGACAGCTTTATGTAGGCCCTAACAGTTTACGGGCACCGTTTGTCACCGTTATTGTGCAATGAATGTATTGTTTAGTGTTGTGTTGTGTAGTGGCTTTGCTGGCATGCATAAAAAACTGATTGGTTGAGTTTGCCCCACCAAGATTTACATGCTAAAATCACCACTGCATATTTGTATACATTTACATTTACATTTTAGTCATTTAGCAGACGCTCTTATCCAGAGCGACTTACAGTTAGTGAGAAACTTGTTTTAATTGTTAAACTATTATTCAAAATGAACTAGTGTCAATGTTGATTAATCCCAATCCTGCAATAAAGAAGGGAAGGGGTTCTGTGTCCAATGCGTCTGTGTGTCTGTGTTTTATTCTCAAATGAACATTTCCTTTTTGTCTAGTTGTAAGATCTCCAATCTGTTTTATTTGATTGTCACTCTGTCTCAGTATATCAGCTATCTGAATCCATTTAGCAGCTTATCATACGGCATGCATCGCCAGTGCAGCCCTAGGCCTTCAGTATGACGGCATTACTGGCCTTATGGGCATCTGTCATCTCAAGCAGAGAATAGCTACAGTGCATTTGGAAAGTATTCAGACCCCTTGACTGTTTCCACATTTTGTTACGTTACAGCCTTACTCTAAAATTGATTTCATTATTTTCCCCTCATCAATCTACACACAATATTCCATAATGACAAAGAAAAAAAACAGGTTTTAAGAAATGTTTGCAAAATGTATTTTTAAAAAATACTGAAATATCACATTTACATAAGTATTCAGACCCTTTACTCAGTACTTTGTTGAAGCACCTTTGGCAGCGATTACAGCCTAGAGTCTTCTTGGGTATGACGCTACAAGCTTGGCACACCTGTATATGGGGAGTTTCTCCCATTCTTCTCTGCAGATCCTCTCAAGCTCTGTCAGGTTGGATGGGGAACGTCGCAGCACAGCTATTTTCAGGTCTCTCCAGAGATGTTTGATCGGGTTCAAGTCCGGGCTTTGGCTGGGCCACTCAAGGACATTCAGAGACTTGTCCCGTGGCCACTCCTGCATTGTCTTGGCTGTATGTTTAGGGTCATTGTCCTGTTGGAAGGTGAACCTTTGACCCAATCTGAGGTCCTGAGCGCTCTGGAGCAGGTTTTCATCAAGATGGTGGTCCTCTGTAGCTCAGCTAGTAGAGCACGGCGCTTGTAACGCCGGGGTAGTGGGTTCGATCCCCGGGACCACCTATACACAAAAAAAATGATGCACGCATGACTAAGTCGCTTTGGATAAAAGCGTCTGCTAAATGGCATATTATATTATTATTATTATAACATCTCTCTGTACTTTGCTCCGTTCATCTTTCGCTCGATCCTGACTAGTCTCCCAGTCCCTGCCGCTGAAATACATCCCCACAGCATGATGCTGCCACCACCATGCTTCACCGTAGGGATGGTGCCAGGTTTCCTCCAGACGTGGCACTTGGCATTCAGGCCAAAGAGTTCAATCTTGGTTTCATCAGACCAGAGAATCTTGTTTCTCATGGTCTGAGAGTCCTTTAGGTGCCTTTTGGCAAACTCCAAGCAGGCTGTCATGTGCCTTTTACTGAGGAGTGGCTTCCGTCTGGCCACTCTACTATAAAGGCCTGATTGGTGGAGTGCTGCAGAGATGGTTGTCCTTCTGGAAGGTTCTCCCATCTCCACAGAGGAACTCTAGAGCTCTGTCAGAGTACCCATCGGGTTCTTGGTCACCTCACTGACCAAGGCCCTTCTCCCCGATTGCTCAATTTGGCCGGGCGGACAGCTCTAGGAAGAGTCTTGGTGGTTCCAAACTTCTTCCATTTAAGAATGATGGAGGCCACTGTGTTCTTGGGGACCTTCAACGCTCCTGAAACTTTTTGGTACCCGTCACCAGATATGTGCCTTGACACAATCCTGTCTCTGCGCTCTACGGACAATTCCTTCGACCTCATGGCTTGGTTTTTGCTCTGACATGCATTGTCAAATGTGGGACCTTATATAGACAGGTGTGTGCCTTTCCAAATCATGTCCAATCAATTGAATTTACCACAGGTGGACTCCAATCAAGTTGTAGAAACGTGTTAAGAATGATCCATGGAAACTGGATGCAACGGAGCTCAATTTCGACTGTCATAGCAAAGATTCTGAATACTTACGTAAATACGTTTTTTTTATTTTTTATAAATGTGCAAGAATTTCTAAAAACCTGGTTTCGCTTTGTCATTATGTGGTATTGTGTGTAGATTGATGAGGGAAAATGTTTGTTTAACAAAATGCGCTGTACACTTGTTCTTGCCCTCTCAAGGGACGTCATTTTACCATCCGTGCACTGTCACAGTGTTGCGAACTCCTCAGTAAGGAAAGTAGCTATTGGCTGTCCTAAAAGTCGCTAATTTGCATAAATTGCCATTCGTATGTAATTGTGATGGATGCTGTAGGAGAGGAATAACGTCGTGGGAGAGACTAAAAGTGAGTAAAAAACACCCTAAATATGTTTAGAACTACAAATGAACTTCCTTCTGTCGATTCTTTTTTTTTTTATGTCAGTCAGTGCGGGATCAGCCAGCGGCGGCTTCCCGCATGCGCGATTCATTTGCAGTCATACAGAACATATCCTGCTCTGACAGCAGCTGGGAGGGACTGCTGCGAGGAATGGGCCGCCTGTGAGTGCTTTGGGACGGGGGAGGGCCAACGAGCAGCGGCGGCAGAGTAAGAACGATACGTGCTTCCACGTCTCCAAAAGTCCCCTATAACACCAGAAAAAGTCGCTAGATTTGTCGCTAGTCGCTTTTTTAAAAATCTGTCGCTAGAGGGGTCTGAATACTCGCTAAATATAGCGACAAAGTCGCTAAGTTGGCAACACTGCACAGCACCGCTTCCACGGGCGTGTGGGGGATGGTTCTTAAAATGTAACATCCAATCAAAATCTTGCAGCGGACCATTCAAATCGTTTTTGCAATACATAATTCTCCAGATCTCCAAGGGAGGCGTGACAATGATGTGATTTTGGAGGTATGGTAACGTGAGACTAACACATTGGTAACCTGAGAATCATGATAAATAAATTGGTCATTTAGCAGACGCTCTTATCCAGAGCAATTAGGGTTAAGTGCCTTGCTCAAGGGCACATCGACAGGTTTTTCACCTAGTCGGCTCGGGGATTAGAACCAGCGACCTTTCGGTTACTGGCACAACGCTCTTAACCACTAAGCTACCTGCCGTGATACATCGTTCATACCTGTTGGTCATACCAATTTCACTATGTATGTATTTAATGTACTTCTACAGTGTGAGTTAAGAAATATAACGCTATATGAAAGCTATGCTCAAATAATGTCATCAATAATAGCCTTTTAGCGTACTATGCAATACATGTGCAATGAAATGACATCATTAAAATCTTATTTTCAAATGTCTTCAGTCTTTTGTGACCTTATTTTTAAAATATATCATAGTAGTGTCAAAATGTCCTTCTATTTGCATATATTTAGAAGCTATACAGCACATTACTTACCATTTTCTTTCATTATTTGTTCTTTCCAGAAGTCTGACTCTAAGCGGCTAACTCTGTAATAGACTCCTGATTTAATTAATCCATCTTCACTTTGGGTATCATTTAAACTGGGCAGCAGTTGATACCAGCAATATACTGAGACAGAAAAGAGACCTAAAAGCAAAAGGCAGCAGAATAGTTTTTTCAGCATCTCACCGTTGTGTGCCGTGAATCAAAGGCTACAAAACAAAAGTTTACTGGTAACAAGCTTCCACACCACATTCACTCAATGGTGTGCTCGACCTGCCTTGCCAGTTTTTCTGCCAACATTTGACGTCAGATTACAAAACAACAATTGACCAACCTTACATATTTTGTGAAGCACTTCAACGTCACATAAAAACCAAGCTGTTGACAAGCCCCTGAACACCACTGACAGTATCGGTATCTTGACATCTGAGTTTCTAGCGGCATTAGCCGCCACTGGGCTATGGTAGATGTAATGGGAAATTATTTGATTAATTATTTTCCTGTATTTGACTTACTGTGGATATGGATTGATATGGAATAAACATGATTGTATGTGCGGGGAGACGCAGACAGATGCATTCATTCCCTTGGGGGAAGGGAAACAGGAGTTAACCAAGTATGTTTAAGTAACACATTTAATTAAGTAGTTGTCACTTGTTAGTCTATAATTATCTGTTGTAATGACAGTGCCTTCAGAAAGTATTCACACCACTTGAATTTTTCCACACTTTGTTGTGTTACAGCCTGCATTTAAAATGGATTCAATTGAGATTTTGTGTCACTGGCCTACACACAATACCCCCACAATGTAAAAGTAAAATTGTGTTTTTAGACATTTTTACAAATTAATTAAAAAGGAAAAGCTGAAATGTCTTGAATCAATAAGTATTCAAACCCTTTGTTATGGCAAGCCTAAATAAGTTCAGGAGTAAAACTGTGCTTAACAAGTCACATAATAAGTTGTATTGAAATGCATTCCAGGTGACTACCTCATGAAGCTGTTTGAGAGAATGCCAAGAGTGTGCAAAGCTGTCATCAAGGCAAAGGGTGGCTACTTTGAAGAATTTTAAATATAAAATATATTTAGATTAGTTTAACCCTTTTTTGGTTACTACATGATTCCATATGTGTTATTTCATAGTTTTGATGCCTTCACTATTATTCTACAATGTAGAACATAGTAAAAATAAAGAAAAAACCATGGAATGAGTAGGTGTGTCCAAACTTTGGACTGGTACTGTACATATTTATTTTTAAAGCAGACATTGAATATCCCTTTGAGCATGTTGAAGTTATTAATTACCCTTTGGATGGTGTATCCATACACCCAGTCACTACAAAGAAACAGGCGTCCTTCCTAACTCAGTTGCCGGAGAGGGAAACCACTCAGGGGTTTCACCTTGACTCCTATGATGACTTTAAAATAGTTACAGTTTAATTGCTGTGATAGGAGAAAACTGAGGATGGATCATGTCACGGATTCAGCCGAGGCTGCTCCTCCTCCTTGCTCGGGCAGGCTTCGGCGTTTGTCGTACCCGGAGTACTAGCTGCTGCCGATCGATGTTTCGGTGTTTGGTCTTTATTGTTTACACCTGTTTCCCATTATGTTGGATTGTATTCCCTATATTAACCCCTGTCTCTCATTGGTATTTTGTGTGTTATTGTTTGTTGTCATTCCGGCAGTTCTTGTATGTACGGGTCTTTGTGCTTTCCTCCCTGTTTGGAGGTTTGTTGTTTTGTACGTTGATTTTACTGTGTTCAGTAAAAAACGTTGCCAGCCGCTCTGTGTCCCGCTTTTGACTTCGCTACCGCATACACGTCGCGTGACAGAATAACACACCTAGACATGGAGTCAGCAGGAGCGGCGGTGCCAGCTGGATCACTGGAGGAGCGCGTTATACAACAAGCGGCCATGATCCAGGATCTCGGCACCGCCATGGAAGGGGTGATGAACACCTTGAGGCGATGGGAAAGAGGAGGTTTGCCCACACCTCCTCCAACGATACCACCACCATCAGCTATACCTATCACTTCACCTCCGGAGTCCAGTGGGATTCGGCTCTCGCTCCCGAGGGCTTATGATGGCACCGCGGCCGGGTGTCAGGGTTTCCTGCTCCAAGTGGAACTATCTGGCAACCATCCACCCGGTGCCCTCGGGATACGAGAGCGTGTCCGCCCTCATCTCCTGTCTGTCCGGCAAGGCACTGGAGTGGGCCAACGCCGAGTGGGGGGGGGAATAGATGCCGCTACAGTCAACTATGCTGAGTTCACCCGCCGCTTCAGGGCGGTGTTCGATCATCCCCCAGAGGGGAAGGCGGCGGGTGAGCGTCTGTTCCATCTCAGACAGGGGAAGAGGAGCGCGCAGGAGTTCGCACTGGACTTCCGGACTCTGGCTGCCAATGCGGGATGGAATGAGAGGGCCCTCGTCGACCACTACAGGTGCAGCCTAAGGGAGGACGTTCGTCGGGAGTTGGCCTGCAGGGACACCAACCTAAGCTTCGATCAGCTGGTGGACATGTCAATTCGCCTAGATACCCTGTTGGCTACCCGCGGACGTCCGGAGTTGGGGCCGTCCATTCCATCCCCCAGCACTTCCGAGCTGAGCCCTATGGAGCTCGGGGGTGCTGGTGCTAGGGAGACCAGGAGAGAGACCAGGAGAGAGTCCGTCCCCTGCACCAACTGTGGCCGCAGAGGACACACTGCGGTTCGGTGCTGGGGAGGGTCTCCTAGGAATCGAGGCAGTAGGCAACGCACTGATGAGTCATTCCAGGTGAGTAAGCACCCAACTCACCCAGAGCTCTCTGTTGTACATATATGTATTAAAGTTGTGTTTCCCGAGGTTTCTTCTCACTCCCAGCATAAGGCGCTAGTAGATTCAGGCGCAGCTGGGAATTTTATCGATCGCCGGTTCACGTATAAGTTAGGGATTCCTATTGTACCAGTTGATGTGCCCTTCCCCATCCATGCCCTAGATAGCCGCCCTTTGGGGTCGGGATTGATTAGGGAGGTCACAGCGCCACTTAAGATGAAGACGCAGGAGGGCCATGAGGAGATTATACAGTTGTATTTGATTGACTCTCCTGCGTTTCCCGTAGTGTTGGGGCTTCCCTGGTTAACATCTCATGACCACAACATTTCATGGCAACAGAGGGCTCTCAAGGGATGGTCTGATCAGTGTGTCGGGCGGTGTGTAGGTGTTTCCGTAGGGGCAACGACGGTGGAAAGTCCGAACCAAATTCCCACCATGCACATTCCTCCTGAGTATGCCGATTTGGCACTCGCCTTCTGTAAAAAGAAGGCGACTCAATTACCACCTCATCGACAGGGGGATTGTGCGATAGACCTCCAGGTAGGCGCTGCGCTTCCTCATAGTCATGTGTATCCTCTGTCTCAGGAGGAGACGGCAGCTATGGAGACACACGTCACCGAATCTCTGAGACAGGGATACATACGGCCGTCCACTTTCCCTGCGTCCTCGAGTTTCTTTTTTGTGAAGAAGAAGGATGGGGGAATACGCCTGTGTATTGATTACCGTGGTCTCAATCAGATTACAATCAAATACAGCTATCCTCTCCCTCTGATTGCTAGTATGACGGAGTCATTACACGGGGCGCGATTCTTCACAAAATTGGATCTCAGGAGCGCGTACAACCTGGTGCGCATTAGGGAGGGAGATGAGTGGAAGACAGCATTCAGTACCACCTCGGGTCACTATAAGTACCTCGTCATGCCATATGGTTTAATGAATGCTCCTTCAGTCTTCCAATCATTTGTGGAAGAGATTTTCAGGGATTTGCATGGACAGGGTGTAGTGGTGTATATTGATGACATTCTAATATACTCCGCTACACGAGCCGAACATGTGTCTCTGGTGCGTCGGGTGCTGGGTAGACTGTTGGAGCATGACCTGTATGTGAAGGCGGAGAAATGTCTGTTTTTTCAGGAGTCCATTTCCTTCCTGGGACATCGGTTGTCCGCGTCAGGGGTGGAGATGGAGATTGACCACGTTTCAGCCGTGCGTAATTGGCAGACTCCCACCACGGTGAAGGAGGTGCAGCGGTTTTTGGGTTTTGCCAATTACTACCGGAGGTTTATCCGGGGCTTTGGACAGGTAGCAGCTCCCATCACCTCCCTGCTAAAGGGGGGCCCGGTGCGTTTGCAGTGGTCGGCTGAGACGGACAGGGTGTTTAGACATCTGAAGGACCTGTTCACCTCGGCTCCGGTGCTGGCACATCCGGATCCCTCTTTGGCGTTCCAAGTTGAGGTGGATGCGTCCGAGGCGGGGATCGGTGCCAGTCTCAGCGCACGCCTCCAAAACTCCGCCCCTGTGCTTTCTATTCCAAGAAGCTCAGTCCGGCAGAACGCAATTATGACGTGGGGAACAGGGAGCTGCTAGCGGTGGTCCAAGCCCTGAAGGTGTGGAGGCATTGGCTTGAGGGGGCTAAACACCCTTTTCTCATTCTGACTGACCATCGTAACCTGGAGTACATCCGGGCAGCGAGGAGACTGAACCCTCGTCAGGCTAGGTGGGCCATGTTTCTTACCCGGTTTGTATTTAAGCTCACTTATATACCAGGGTCACAGAACGCTAAGGCAGACGCCCTGTCCCGACGATATGACACAGAGGAGAGGTCCATTGAGCCCACTCCCATACTTCCGGAGTCTTGTCTGGTGGCACCGGTGGTGTGGGAGGTCGATGCGGAAATCGAGCGGGCGTTACGTGCCGACCCTACTCCCCCAGAGTGTCCAGAGGGGCGGAGGTACGTGCCGCTCGAGGTCCGTGATCGACTGATATATTGGGCTCACACGTCACCCTCCTCTGGTCATCCTGGTATTGGTCGGACAGTGCACTGCCTTAGCGGGAAGTACTGGTGGCCCACCTTAGCTAGGGACGTGAGGATTTACGTTTCTTCCTGCTCGGTGTGCGCCCAGTGTAAGGCGCCTAGACACCTGCCCAGAGGGAAGTTACAACCTCTACCCGTTCCACAACGGCCGTGGTCTCACCTATCGGTGGATTTTGTCACGGACCTTCCCCCCTCCCAGGGGAATACCACGATCTTGGTCGTTGTGGATCGGTTTTCTAAGGCCTGCCGTCTCATTCCTATGCCAGGTCTTCCTACAGCCCTACAAACGGCCAACGCCCTGTTTACTCACGTCTTCCGGCACTACGGGGTGCCTGAGGATATAGTGTCTGATCGGGGTCCCCAGTTCACCTCTAGAGTCTGGAGGGCGTTTATGGAACGTTTGGGGGTCTCGATTAGCCTTACCTCGGGTTTTCACCCTGAGAGTAATGGGCAGGTGGAGAGAGTAAACCAGGATGTGGGTAGGTTTCTGAGGTCCTATTGCCAGGACCGGCAGGAGGAGTGGTCGGGGTATATCCCCTGGGCAGAGATAGCCCAAAACTCACTCCGCCACTCCTCCACTAATCTTATGCCTTTTCAGTGTGTGCTGGGTTATCAGCCGGTCCTGGCACCCTGGCATCAGAGCCAGATCGAAGCCCCTGCGGTGGATGAGTGGTTTCGGCGCTCGGAGGAAACATGGAACGCTGCGCATGTCCATCTGCAGCGGGCTATCAGACGGCAAAAGGCGAGCACCGATCGCCACCGCAGTGAGGGTCCGGTTTATGCACCGGGAGATCGGGTCTGGCTCTCGACCCGAAACTTGCCCCTTCGCCTGCCCTGCCGGAAGCTGGGTCGGCGGTTTGTGGGGCCATTTAAAGTCCTGAGGAGATTGAACGAGGTATGTTATAGGTTACAACTGCCCATTAATTACCGCATTAACCCCTCGTTCCATGTGTCTCTCCTCAGGCCAGTGGTAGCTGGTCCACTCCAGGAGAATGAGATACGAGAGGCTCCTCCGCCCCCACTAGACATCGAGGGGGCTCCAGCGTACTCAGTCCGTTCCATCGTGGATTCGAGGCGTCGGATGGGGGGTCTGCAGTATCTCGTGTAGTGGGAGGGGTACGGTCCGGAGGAACGGTGCTGGGTCCCTAGGAGGGACATCCTAGATCCCTCCCTGTTGAGGGATTTCCACCGGAGTCATCCGACTCGCCTGCTCCGCGTCCTCCTGGCCGTCCCCGAGGCAGGGGTCGGCGCACGGCTGGAGCCGCGCGTCAAGGGGGGGTACTGTCACGGATTCAGCCGAGGCTGCTCCTCCTCCTTGCTTGGGCAGGCTTCGGCGTTCGTCGTCCCCGGAGTACTAGCTGCTGCCGATCGATGTTTCGGTGTTTGTCTTGTTTGGTCTTTATTGTTTACACCTGTTTCCCATTATGTTGGATTGTATTCCCTATATTAACCCCTGTCTCTCATTGGTATTTTGTGTGTTATTGTTTGTTGTCATTCCGGCAGTTCTGTATGTACGGGTCTTTGTGCTTTCCTCCCTGTTTACTGTGTTCAGTAAAAAACGTTGCCAGCCGCTCTGTGTCCTGCTTTTGACTTCGCTACCGCATACACGTCGCGTGACAGATCAAGAACATTGGACTTACTCCACAGTACTAACTTAAATGACAGAGTATATCGAAAGCACTCAACCGTCAAAGCATTGTTTCCTCAAAATAAAACCTTTTGTTTCTTACTGTTCCTCAAAGCACTGTTGAAAAATATCCCATACAATAATTCCTTTTACAGTGAGGACGAGTGACGAGCTTGGTAATGATAAACTCACAGGAAAATAACTATGCTTTGGAGGGAGAAAACCTAAAGGGAATCGATCCCTTGGTTATCTGTTACTGGCTCTCTGTTGACAGTGCTATTGCACGGTAACATATCAGTCAATACGGTAGCACAAGGTGCCACTTGTGAAGGTTGGCTTTTGGGGTCAAAGGTACGTCACATGACTGCAACTAGGAAACTGGTCTTTGAGAGATATCAGTAGATAGTCGTTTCTGTTGTTGCTTTTAAGGACTATCTTTTATGTTACTTCCTGAAAGTGGTAACAACATGATAAGAGGCAACATGTGAGTACAATTCTAATAATGGCTAACTACTGGATCAGTTATAAAGGCAAGCTTGATAACTGTAAATCCGTACATCTTACTAATTTGTTCATGGAGGAAATTATTCAGTCTGAAAGTCCACTTTCCTTTTTTAATTATTTATTTATTTTTGTCGTGAAGGGGCTCTCCTAACCAGACCTGTGACAGTGGTGTATCCATGGACCTCTTCCTGCACTATTCTCTTATTCCATCGGTAAGGGGTCTCTCTGTGACCACACAGTACAGTAACATCAAGGGAACACTTTACTTGACACCTGTATTGTGTCACAATACCCCATAACGCCAAGGTGGAATTCTGTTTTTGGATTTTATTACAAATTAATTAATAAACATAATATTCAACCCCTTTTTTATGGCAAGCCTAAATAAGTTCAGGAGTAAACATGTACTTAACAAGTCACATAATAAGTTGCATGGACTCACTCTGTGTGCAATAATAGTGTTTAACATGACTTCCTCATCTGGAAAGTCCCTCAGTCGAGCAGTGAATTTCAAACACAGATAATGTTTTCCAATGCCTCGCAAAGAAGGGCACCTATTGGTAGAAAAAATGCAGACATTGAATATCGCTTTGAGCATGGTGAAGTTATTAATTACACTTTGGATAGTGTATCAATAAACCCAGCCACTACAAAGATACAGGCGTCCTTCTTAACTCAGTTAGCGGAAAGGAAGGAAACCGTTCAGGGATTTCACTATGAGGCCAATGGTGACTTTAAAATAGTTACAGAGTTTAATGGCTGCAATAGGAGAAAACTAAGGATGGATAAACAACATTGTAGTTACTCCACAATACTAACCTAATTTACTGAGTAAAAAGAAGGGAGCCTGTACAGAATAAACATTTTCCAAAACATGCACCCTGTTTGCAACAAGGCACTAAATTAAAACTGTAAAAATGTGGTAAAGAAATGTACTTTATGTCCTGAATACAAAGTCTTATGTTTGGGACAAACACAACACATCACTGAGTATCACTCTTCATATTTTCAAGCATGATGGTGGCTGCATCATGTTATGGGTATGCTTGTCATCGGGAAGGATTAGGGAGTTTTTGGGGGGATAAAAAAGAAACTGAATAGAGATAAGCACAGGCAAAATCCTAGAGGAAAACCTGGTTCAGTCCGCTTTCGAACAGACACGGAGACAGATTCACCTTCAGCAGGACAATAACCTAAAACACAAGGCCAAATATACACTGGAGTCGCTTAGCAAGACCACATTGAATGTTCCTGAGTGGCCTAGTTACAGTCTTGAAAATCTATGGCAAGACTTGAAAATGGCTGTCTTATCAACAACCAACTTGACAGAGCTTGAAGAATTTTTTAAAGAATAACGTGCAAATATTGTACAATCCAGGTGTTCAAAGGTCTTTGAGACTTACCCAGAAAGACTTACAGCTGTGATCGTTGCGAAATGTGATTCTAACAATTATTGACTCAGGGGTGTGAATACTTACAGTGCCTTGCAAAATAATTCATCCCCCTTCGCACTTTTCCTATTTTGTTGCATTACAACCTGTAATTTAAATTGATTTTTATTTGGATTTCATGTAATGGACATACACAAAATAGTCCACATTTGTGAAGTAAAAAAAACAAAAAAACATTTCCAAAATATTCTAAAAAATAAATAACGGAAAAGTGGTGCGTGCATATGTATTCACCCCCTTTGCTATGAAGCCCCTAAATAAGATCTGGTGCAACCAATTACCTTCAGAAGTCACATAATTAGTTAAATAAAGTCCACCTTTGTGCAATCTAAGTGTCACATGATCTGTCAACTGATCTCAGTATATATACACCTGTTCTGAAAGGCCCCAGAGTCTGCAACACCACTAAGCAAGGGGCACCACCAAGCAAGCGGCACCATGAAGACCAAGGAGCTCTCCAAACAGGTCAGGGACAAAGTTGTGGAGAAGTACAGATCAGGGTTGGGTTATAAAAAAATATCAGAAACTTTGAACATCCCACGGAACACCATTAAATCCATTAAGAAAAAATTAAAAGAATATGGCACCACAACAAACCTGCCAAGAGAGGGCTGCCCACCAAAACTCACGGACCAGGCAAGGAGGGCATTAATCAGAGAGGCAACAAAGAGACCAAAGATAACCCTGAAGGAGCTGCAAAGCTCCACAGCGGAGATTGGCGTATCTGTCCATATGACTACTTTAAGCCGTACACTCCACAGAGCTGGGCTTTATGGAAGAGTGGCCAGAAAAAAGCCATTGCTTAAAGAAAAAAATAAGCAAACACGTTTGGTGTTCGCCAAAAGGCATGTGGGAGACTCCCCAAACATATGGAAGAAGGTACTCTGGTCAGATGAGACTAAAATTGAGCTTTTTGGCCATCAAGGAAAACGCTATGTCTGGCGCAAACCCAACACCTCTCATCACCCTTGTAGTCCCGTGTAGCTCAGTTGGTAGAGCATGCCGTTTGCAACGCCAGGGTTGTGGGTTCGTTTCCCACGGGGGACCAGTATGAGAAAAAAAAATGTATGCACTCACTAACTGTAAGTCGCTCTGGATAAGAGCGTCTGCTAAATGACTAAAATGTAAATGTAACACCATCCCCACAATGAAGCATGGTGGTGGCAGCATCATGCTGTGGGGATGTTTTTCATCGGCAGGGACTGGGAAACTGGTCAGAATTGAAGGAATGATGGATGGCGCTAAATTCAGGGAAATTCTTGAGGGAAACCTGTTTCAGTCTTCCAGAGATTTGAGACTGGGACGGAGGTTCACCTTCTAGCAGGACAATGACACTAAGCATACTCCTAAAGCAACACTCAAGTGGTTTAAGGGGAAACATTTAAATGTCTTGGAATGGCCTAGTCAAAGCCCAGACCTCAATCCAATTGAGAATCTGTAGTATGACTTAAAGATTGCTGTACACCAGCGGAACCCATCTAACTTGAAGGAGCTGGAGCAGTTTTTCCTTGAAGAATGAGCAAAAATCACAGTGGCTAGATGTGCCAAGCTTATAGAGACATACCCCAAGACTTGCAGCTGTAATTGCTGCAAAATGTGGCTCTACAAAGTATTGACTTTGGGGGGGGGGGGTGAATAGTTATACACGCTGAAGTTTTCTGTTTTTTTCGTATTTCTTGTTTGTTTCACCCCAAAAAATATTTTGCATCTTCAAAGCGGTAGGCATGTTGTGTAAATCAAATGATACAAACCCCCCAAAAATCCATTTTAATTCCAGGTTGTATGGCAATAAAATAGGAAAAATCTCAAGGGGGGTGAATACTTTCGCAAGCCACTGTATATAAATGAGATATTTCTGTATATAATTTTCAATAAATGTGCAAACATTTCTAAAAACATGTTTTCACTTTGTCATTATATGATTTTGTGTGTAGATGGGTGAGAAAAAAAGTACATTTAATCAATTTTTAGTTCAGGCTGTAACACAACAAAATGTGGAATATGTCAAGGGGTATGAATAATTTCTGAAGGCAATGAATAAGGCTAAGCTTAAGGGTTAAAAGGGTTAAACAGCTAAATAGGACTACTACTATTGAATAAACTTTTATTTAATCAGGGGAGCCCAATTGAGACCAGGGTCTCATTTTCAATGGTGCCCTGAGACCACAAAGCAAATATAAATTATATTTAAATAATACATTCCCTGGTTTCCCAGAAATTCTGGTTGGAGAATTCCAGATTTCCTGCTTATTCCCTTCTGATTCTGGGAATCCTCTAACTGGGATTTCAGGAAAACCAGGGAATTTTTTGAAAGTTCACGGAATTTTACAACCCTAGTCTCTGCTCTCTTTTGTGTATTCTACATAGTTCGTCATCGTGGTTGTGCTGTCGGCCCTGCAGAGGAGATCCAGACACCTGCCCATCGATGAGAAGCTCCCCTTTCTCAACAACCGGTTTGGCATTGTTGTGTGAGTCACACCGTAACCCCTGACCCTTTACCGGTCAACCCTTACTGACCCTTAATAATAGAGACAGACACCGGTTTTATCTCAAATCACACCCTATTCCCAATATACAGATGTAGGATCTTAATTTGAGCCAGTTTGCTACAACAGACAAATAATCCTGCAGCAACAGGAAATGTGAATTATTATGTGGATTATAATCCATGGACATTTTTTGTAGGGGTTGATACATTTTTCTTTAGGGCCAATTAAGTCAGACATTTTTAAAGTGGAAATTACAAACTTTAGAAGCCTTTTTAAACCTTGAATACACTACAAGTTTGTATTTCCTACTGTGCAGGAAAATTCTCAGCAACAAAAGAGTGATCAAATTAGGATCCTACATCTGAAATCCTCTATATATAGTGCAATTTATGTAGGGCCGGGTTCTTCAATTCCGGTCCTGGAGGGCCGAAACACTTCTGTTTTTTATTTCTACCTGGTAGTTAATTGCACTCACCTGGTGTCCCAGGTCTGAATTAGCCCCTGATTAGAAGGAGAGGATGAAAAACAGAGGTGTTTCGGCCCTCCAGGACCGGAATTGAAGAACCCTGGAGTAGGGTATGTGCTCTGATCAAAAGTACTAGACTATATGGGGAGTAGGGTGTGTGGCTCTGGTCCTAAATGTTGCACTACATGAGGAATAGGGTGTGATATAAGATTTGAACACTCTTCATCGATACAAACATACTCCTATTACTACACCCTCTCTCTCAGGCCTCTGGACTTCATGGGGAACCTCAGTAACAGATGGTCCTATGGGTTTGCCTTCGGAGCTGTATCCTCCAATGTCTTGCTTCTGTTCTCAGAGCATTACGTAACCTTTAACGTTCCACCCTGGGCCAAAGGTAATTAAGAATGTTTCGGAGTGAATGGAACACTGAACAGGGGTGTGTCAGAATGTTGTTTAGCGAGTGGAACACCAGTGGATCAGGAGTGTCAGGCAACATTAGAGCCTCAGACGGGTCTCAGTCCCTTCGGGGTTTCTCATCTCCCTAGCATCAAATCATATCAAATGTATTTATAAAGCCCTTTTTACATCAGCAGATGTCACAAAGTGCTTATACAGAAGCCCAGCCTAAAACCCCAAACAGCAAGCAATGCAGATGTAAGAGCATGGTGGCTAGGAAAAACTCACTAGAATGGCAGGAACCTAGGAAGAGTACTTGATTGATTCATGAATGACACTGTAGCATTGATAATGGTTAGGGCTGGGAGTTTTTCCTGACCACATAGGATAACCTGACATGGTCCTAGTGACAATGCTATGTGCACCACTCTCAATACAAGCATAACTTTGTCTTTGTCTTTGCAGCGTTTGTGTACCTTGTAGGTGCTCTCGAGGTGGGCCTGGCCTTTTTCCCTTTCTTTGCGTGTCTGTCAACCCCTTGCCGAGAGTTTGGGGCTGTTCTGGGAATCCTCTACTCTTTGACATGGTCAGTGCACGTTTGATGTGATGTCATGACGTAGGGTCAGGAGTTTTTACCGACCCTGAGACCTGACCGGTTGAAGTTAGGGTCCAGAGTTTTTTTCTGGTCAGGTAGGGCACATGGTCAGGACGAATATCTCCTGGCTCTATAGGGACTTACAGTGCTGTGAAAAGTATTTGCCCCCTTTCTGATTTTCTCTGTTAGTGCATATTTTTTATACTGAATATTATCACATCTTCAACCAAAACCTAATTTGAGATAAAGTAAGCCTGAGTTACCACCACCACCATGGTATGAGGTTCTTACTGTGGAATGAAGTGTAGGGTTTTTGCCAGACATAATGGGACCCATCTCGACCAAAAAGCGCCTGTAAGCACCTGGATGATCATCAAGACTATGGACAGATTAGTCAAAAGTATAACTTTTTGGATGACATGGGTCCCATTATGCCTGGCGAAAACCAAACACTGCATTCCACAGTAAGAACCTTACACCAACGGTCAAGCATGGTGGTGGTACTGTGATTGTTTGGGGATGCTTTGCTGCCTCAGGATCTGTATGACTTGCCTTAAAAGAAGGAACCATCAATTCTGGTCTGTATCAGAGAATT
>NW_028164316.1:22500-72585 GCF_964263955.1 Coregonus lavaretus | reverse complement strand
ACAGAATCATCAGGTTCAGTAAATGGAGTGGGTTGTACTGGCTGATTAAACCACTTGGAACAGAATCAAACAGGTTCAGTAAATGGAGTGGGTTCTACTGGCTGATTAAACCACTTAGAACAGAATCATCAGGTTCAGTAAATGGAGTGGGTTCTACTGGCTGATTAAACCACCTGGAACAGAATCATCATGTTCTGTAAATGGAGTGGGTTCTACTGGCTGATTAAATCACCTGGAACAGAATCATCAGGTTTAGTAAATGGAGTGGGTTCTACTGGCTGATTAAACCACCTGGAACAGAATCATCAGGTTCAGTAAATGGAGTGGGTTATATCGGCTGATTAAACCACCTGGAACAGAATCATCATGTTCAGTAAATGGAGTGGGTTCTACTGGCTGATTAAACCACCTTGAACAGAATCATCAGGTTCAGTAAATGGAGTGGGTTCTACTGGCTGATTAAACCACCTGGAACAGAATCATCAGGTTTAGTAAATGGAGTGGGTTCTACTGGCTGATTAAACCACCTGGAACAGAATCATCAGGTTCAGTAAATGGAGTGGGTTCTACCAGCTGATTAAACCACCTGGAACAGAATCATCATGTTCAGTAAATGGAGTGGGTTCTACTGGCCGATTAAACCACTTGGAACATAATCATCAGGTTCAGTAAATGGAGTTGGTTCTACTGGCTGATTAAACCACTTGGAACAGAATCATCAGGTTCAGTAAATGGAGTGGGTTCTACTGGCTGATTAAACCACCTGGAACAGAATCATCATGTTCAATAAATGGAGTGGGTTCTACTGGCTGATTAAACCACCTGGAACAGAATTATCAGGTTTAGTCAATGGAGTGGGTTCTACTGGCTGATTAAACTACTTGGAACAGAATCATCATGTTCAGTAAATGGAGTGGGTTATACCGGCTGATTAAACCACCTGGAACAGAATCATCAGGTTCAGTAAATGGACTGGGTTCTACTGGCTGATTAAACCACCTGGAACAGAATCATCAGGTTCAGTAAATGGAGTGGGTTCTACTGGCTGATTAAACCAACTGGAACGGAATCATCAGATTCAGTAAATGGAGTGGGTTCTACTGGCTGATTAAACCACCTGGAACATAATCATCATGTTCAGTAAATGGAGTGGGTTCTACTGGCTGATTAAACCACCTTGAACAGAATCATCAGGTTCAGTAAATGGAGTGGGTTCTACTGGCTGATTAAACCACCTGGAACAGAATCATCAGGTTCAGTAAATGGAGGTGGTTCTACTGGCTGATTAAACTACCTTGAACAGAATCATCAGGTTTAGTAAATGGAGTGGGTTCTACTGTCTGATTAAACCACCTGGAACAGAATAATCAGGTTCAGTAAATGGAGTGGGTTCTACCGGCTGATTAAACCACCTAGAACAGAATCATCAGGTTCAGTAAATGGAGTGGGTTGTACTGGCTGATTAAACCACTTGGAACAGAATCAAACAGGTTCAGTAAATGGAGTGGGTTCTACTGGCTGATTAAACCACTTAGAACAGAATCATCAGGTTCAGTAAATGGAGTGGGTTCTACTGGCTGATTAAACCACCTGGAACAGAATCATCATGTTCTGTAAATGGAGTGGGTTCTACTGGCTGATTAAATCACCTGGAACAGAATCATCAGGTTTAGTAAATGGAGTGGGTTCTACTGGCTGATTAAACCACCTGGAACAGAATCATCAGGTTCAGTAAATGGAGTGGGTTATATCGGCTGATTAAACCACCTGGAACAGAATCATCATGTTCAGTAAATGGAGTGGGTTCTACTGGCTGATTAAACCACCTTGAACAGAATCATCAGGTTCAGTAAATGGAGTGGGTTCTACTGGCTGATTAAACCACCTGGAACAGAATCATCAGGTTTAGTAAATGGAGTGGGTTCTACTGGCTGATTAAACCACCTGGAACAGAATCATCAGGTTCAGTAAATGGAGTGGGTTCTACCAGCTGATTAAACCACCTGGAACAGAATCATCATGTTCAGTAAATGGAGTGGGTTCTACTGGCCGATTAAACCACTTGGAACATAATCATCAGGTTCAGTAAATGGAGTTGGTTCTACTGGCTGATTAAACCACTTGGAACAGAATCATCAGGTTCAGTAAATGGAGTGGGTTCTACTGGCTGATTAAACCACCTGGAACAGAATCATCATGTTCAATAAATGGAGTGGGTTCTACTGGCTGATTAAACCACCTGGAACAGAATTATCAGGTTTAGTCAATGGAGTGGGTTCTACTGGCTGATTAAACTACTTGGAACAGAATCATCATGTTCAGTAAATGGAGTGGGTTATACCGGCTGATTAAACCACCTGGAACAGAATCATCAGGTTCAGTAAATGGACTGGGTTCTACTGGCTGATTAAACCACCTGGAACAGAATCATCAGGTTCAGTAAATGGAGTGGGTTCTACTGGCTGATTAAACCAACTGGAACGGAATCATCAGATTCAGTAAATGGAGTGGGTTCTACTGGCTGATTAAACCACCTGGAACATAATCATCATGTTCAGTAAATGGAGTGGGTTCTACTGGCTGATTAAACCAACTGGAACAGAATCATCAGGTTCAGCAAATGGAGTGGGTTCTACTGGCTGATTAAACCACCTGGAACAGAATCATCAGGTTCAGTAAATGGAGTGGGTTCTACCGGCTGATTAAACCACCTGGAACAAAATCATCAGGTTCAGTAAATGGAGTGGGTTCTACCGGCTGATTAAACTACCTGGAACAGAATCATCAGGTTCAGTAAATGGAGTGGGTTCTACTGGCCGATTAAACCACTTGGAACATAATCATCAGGTTCAGTAAATGGAGTGGGTTCTACTGGCTGATTAAACCACTTGGAACAGAATCCTCAGGTTCAGTAAATGGAGTGGGTTCTACTGGCTGATTAAACCACCTGGAACAGAATCAACATGTTCAATAAATGGAGTGGGTTCTACTGGCTGATTAAACCACCTGGAACAGAATTATCAGGTTTAGTCAATGGAGTGGGTTCTACTGGCTGATTAAACCACCTGGAACAGAATCATCATGTTCAGTAAATGGAGTGGGTTCTACTGGCTGATTAAACCACTTGGAACAGAATCATCAGGTTCAGTAAATTGAGTGGGTTCTACTGGCTGATTAAACCACTTGGAACAGAGTCATCAGGTTCAGTAAATGGAGTGGGTTCTACTGGCTGATTAAACCACCTGGAACAGAATCATCAGGTTCAGTAAATGGATTGGGTTCTACTGGCTGATTAAACCACCTGGAACAGAATTATCAGGTTTAGTCAATGGAGTGGGTTCTACTGGCTGATTAAACCATTTGGAACAGAATCATCAGGTTCAATAAATGGAGGGGGTTCTACTGGCTGATTAAACCACCTGGAACAGAATCATCAGGTTCAGTAAATGGAGTGGGTTCTACTGGCTGATTAAACCACTTGGAACAGAATCATCAGGTTCAGTAAATGGAGTGGGTTCTACTGGCTGATTAAACCACTTGGAACAGAATCATCATGTTCAGTAAATGGAGTGGGTTATACTGGCTGATTAAACCACTTGGAACAGAATCATCAGGTTCAGTAAATGGAGTGGGTTCTACTGGCTGATTAAACCACTTGGAACAGAATCATCAGGTTCAGTAAATGGAGTGTGTTCTACTGGCTGATTAAACCACCTGGAACAGAATCATCATGTTCAGTAAATGGAGTGGGTTCTACTGGCTGATTAAACCACCTGGAACAGAATTATCAGGTTTAGTAAATGGAGTGGGTTCTACCGGCTGATTAAACCACTTGGAACAGAATCATCATGTTCAGTAAATGGAGTGGGTTAAACCGGCTGATTAAACCACCTGGAACAGAATCATCAGGTTCAGTAAATTGAGTGGGTTCTACTGGCTGATTAAACCACCTGGAACAGAATCATCAGGTTCAGTAAATGGAGTGGGTTCTACTGGCTGATTAAACCACCTGGAACAGAATCATCAGGTTTAGTAAATGGAGTGGGTTCTACTGGCTGATTAAACCACCTGGAACAGAATCATCAGGTTCAGTAAATGGAGTGGGTTCTACTGGCTGATTAAACCACCTGGAACAGAATCATCATGTTCAGTAAATGGAGTGGGTTCTACTGGCTGATTAAACCACCTGGAACATAATTATCAGATTCAGTAAATGGAGTGGGTTCTACCGGCTGATTAAACCACCTGGAACAGAATCATCATGTTCAGTAAATGGAGTGGGTTCTACTGGCTGATTAAACCACTTGGAACAGAATCATCAGGTTCAGTGAATGGAGTGGGTTCTACTGTCTGATTAAACCACCTGGAACAGAATCATCAGGTTCAGTAAATGGAGTGGGTTCTACCGGCTGATTAAACTACCTGGAACAGAATCATCATGTTCAGTAAATGGAGTGGGTTCTACCGGCTGATTAAACCACCTGGAACAGAATCATCATGTTCAGTAAATGGAGTGGGTTCTACTGGCTGATTAAACCACCTGGAACAGAATTATCAGGTTTAGTCAATGGAGTGGGTTCTACTGGCTGATTAAACCACTTGGAACAGAATCATCAGGTTCAATAAATGGAGTGGGTTCTACTGGCTGATTAAACCACCTGGAACAGAATCATCAGGTTCAGTAGCATTCTAATGAGGAAAGTAAGGTTTCTCTCTCTCTCTTGTGGGAGGTTAAGAATTGCTCCAGGCCCGCTGTACAATGGCACTTAACCTTAATTGCTCCAGGCCCGCTGTACAATGGAACTTAACCTTAATTGCTCCAGGCCCGCTGTACAATGGCACTTAACCTTAATTGCTCCAGGCCCGCTGTACAATGGCACTTAACCTTAATTGCTCCAGGCCCGCTGTACAATGGCACTTAACCTTAATTGCTCCAGGCCAGCTGTACAATGGAACTTAACCTTAATTGCTCTAGGGACGCTGTACAATGACAACCCTGGCCGTGACCCCACTCCCTGCAGGTGTCTCAGGGTGAGCTGGGATATGCAAAAAGTAAAATAACAATATCCATTACACACTTGTGTGTGCCATGACAAATATAAGCAAATTATTATCTTTCTCTCTCTCATGTCTCCTTGTCTTTACTTCTCTCTCCTTCTCTCTCCATCTCTCCTTCTCTCTCCATCTCTCCTTCTCTCTCCATCTCTCCTTCTCTCTACTTCTCTCTCCATCTCTCCTTCTCTCTCCATCTCTCCTTTTCTCTCCATCTCTATCTCTCCTTCTCTCTCCATCTCTATCTCTCATTCTCTCTCTATCTCTATTTATCTCTCTTTCTCTCTCCATCTCTTTATCTCTCCTTCTCTCTCCATCTCTTTATCTCTCCTTCTCTCTCTATCTCTATCTCTCTTTATCTCTCCTTCTCTCTCCATGTCTCTAACTCTCCTTCTCTCTATATCTCTCCTTCTCTCTCCATCTCTATCTCTCCTTCTCTCTCCATCTCTATCTCTCATTCTCTCTCTATCTCTATTTATCTGTCCTTCTCTCTCCATCTCTCCTTCTCTCTCCATCTCTATCTCTCCTTCTCTCTCCATCTCTCTCTATCTCTCCTTCTCTCTCTATCTCTCATTCTCTATCCATCTCTCATTCTTTCTCCATCTCTCCTTCTCTCTCTATCTCTCCTTCTATCTCCATCTCTCTTTATCTCTCCTTAACTCTCCATCTCTCTCTAGCTCTCATTCTCTCTCCATCTATATCTCTCCATCTCTCTCTATCTGTCCTTCTCTCTCATCTCTCTCTCTCCTTCTCTCTCCATCGCTCCTTCTCTCTATCTCTCTCTCTCTCCTTAACTCTATCTCTCATTCTCTCTCCATCTCTATCTCTCCATCTCTCTCTATCTGTCCTTCTCTATCCATCTCTATCTCTCCTTCTCTCTCCATCTCTCTCTACCGCTCCTTCTCTCTCTCTCTCTCTCTCTCTCTCTCTCTCTCTCTCTCTCTCTCTCTCTCTCTCTCTCTCTCTCTCTCTCTCTCTCTCTCTCTCTCTCTCTCTCTCTCTCTCTCTCTCTATCGCTCCTTCTCTCTCCATCTCTATCTCTCCTTCTCTCTCCATCTCTATCTCAACTCTCTCCATCTCTCCTTCTCTCTCCATCTCTATCTCTCCTTCTATCTCCGTCTCTCTCTAGCTCTCATTCTCTCTCCATCTCTATCTCTCCATCTCTCTCTATCTGTCATTCTCTCTCCATCTCTCTCTATCGCTCCTTCTCTCTCCATCTCTCTCTATCGCTCCTTCTCTCTCTATCTCTATCGCTCCTTCTCTCTCCATCTCTATCTCTCCTTCTCTCTCCATCTCTATCTCTCCTTCACTCTCTATCTCTATCTCTCATTCTATCTCTACCTCTCTTTATCTCTCCTTCTCTCTCTATCTCTGTCTATCTCTCCTTCTCTCTCTAGCTCGCATTCTCTCTCCATCTCTATCTCTCCTTCTCTCTCTATCTCTCATCCTCTCTCCATCTCTCTCTATCTGTCCTTCTCTCTCCATCTCTCTCTCTCTCCTTCTCTCTCCATCTCTATCTCTCCATCTCTCATTCTCTCTCCATCTCTCTCTATCTGTCCTTCTCTCTCCATCTCTCTCTCTCTCCTTCTCTCTCCATCTCTATCTCTCATTCTCTCTCATCTCTTTCTCTCCTTCTATCTCTACCTCTCTTTATCTCTCCTTCTCTCTCCTTCTCTCTCTAGCTCGCATTCTCTCTCCATCTATATCTCTCCATCTCTCTCTATCTATCTGTCCTTCTCTCTCCATCTCTCTCTCTATCTGTCCTTCTCTCTCCATCACTCTCTCTCTCCTTCTCTCTCCATCTCTATCTCTCCATCTCTCATTCTCTCTCCATCTCTCTCTATCTGTCCTTCTCTCTCCATCTCTCTCTCTCTCCTTCTCTCTCCATCTCTATCTCTCCTTCTCTCTCATCTCTTTATCTCTCCTTCTCTCTCCTTCTCTCTCTAGCTCGCATTCTCTCTCCATCTCTATCTCTCCATCTCTCTCTATCTATCTGTCCTTCTCTCTCCATCTCTCTCTCTATCTGTCCTTCTCTCTCCAACACTCTCTCTCTCTCCTTCTTTCACCATCTCAATCTCTCCTTCTCTCTCCATCTCTTTCTCTCCTTCTCTCTCCATCTCTTTCTCTCCTTCTATCTCTACCTCTCTTTATCTCTCCTTCTCTCTCCAGCTCGCATTCTCTCTCCATCTCTATCTCTCCATCTCTCTCCATCTCTCATTCTCTCTCCATCTCTCTCTATCTGTCCTTCTCTCTTCATCTCTCTCCATCTCTATCTCTCCATCTCTCTCTAGCTGTCCTTCTCTCTCCATCTCTCTCTAGCTGTCCTTCTCTCTCCATCTCTCTCTCTCTCCTTCTCTCTCCATCTCTCTCTCCTTTTCTCTCCATCTCTCTCTCTCCATCTCTTTCTCTCCTTTGATCTCTACCTCTCTTTATCTCTCCTTCTCTCTCCTTCTCTCTCTAGCTCACATTCTCTCTCCATCTCTATCTCTCCATCTCTCTCTATCTGTCCTTCTCTATCCATCTCTCTCTCCCTCTCTCTCCTTCTCTCTCCATCTCTCTCTCCTTCTCTCTCCTTCTCTCTCCATCTCTCTCTCCTTCTCTCTCCATCTCTTTATCTCCTTCTATCTCTACCTCTCTTTATCTCTCCTTCTCTCTCTATCTCTCTTTATCTCTCCTTCTCTCTCTAGCTCGCATTCTCTCTCCCTCTCTATCTCTCCATCTCTCTCCATCTCTCATTCTCTCTCCATCTCTCTCTATCTGTCCTTCTCTCTCCATCTCTCTATCTGTCCTTCTCTCTCCATCTCTCTCTCTCTCCTTCTCTCTCCATCTCTATCTCTCCTTCTATCTCCATCTATATCTCTCCTTCTCTCTCCTTCTCTTTCTCTCCTTCTCTCTCCATCTCTTTCTCTCCTTCTCTCTCTATCTCTGTCTATCTATGTCTATCTCTTCTTCTCTCTCTAGCTGTCCTTCTCTCTCCATCTCTCTCTAGCTGTCCTTCTCTCTCCATCTCTCTCTCTCTCCTTCTCTCTCCATCTCTCTCTCCTTTTCTCTCCATCTCTCTCTCTCCATCTCTTTCTCTCCTTCGATCTCTACCTCTCTTTATCTCTCCTTCTCTCTCCTTCTCTCTCTAGCTCACATTCTCTCTCCATCTCTATCTCTCCATCTCTCTCTATCTGTCCTTCTCTATCCATCTCTCTCTCCTTCTCTCTCCTTCTCTCTCCATCTCTCTCTCCTTCTCTCTCCTTCTCTCTCCATCTCTCTCTCCTTCTCTCTCCATCTCTTTATCTCTTTCTATCTCTACCTCTCTTTATCTCTCCTTCTCTCTCTATCTCTCTTTATCTCTCCTTCTCTCTCTAGCTCGCATTCTCTCTCCCTCTCTATCTCTCCATCTCTCTCCATCTCTCATTCTCTCTCCATCTCTCTCTATCTGTCCTTCTCTCTCCATCTCTCTATCTGTCCTTCTCTCTCCATCACTCTCTCTCTCTCCTTCTCTCACCATCTCAATCTCTCCTTCTCTCTCCATCTCTTTCTCTCCTTCTCTCTCCATCTCTTTCTCTCCTTCTATCTCTACCTCTCTTTATCTCTCCTTCTCTCTCCAGCTCGCATTCTCTCTCCATCTCTATCTCTCCATCTCTCTCCATCTCTCATTCTCTCTCCATCTCTCTCTATCTGTCCTTCTCTCTCCATCTCTCTCCATCTCTATCTCTCCATCTCTCTCTAGCTGTCCTTCTCTCTCCATCTCTCTCTAGCTGTCCTTCTCTCTCCATCTCTATCTCAACTCTCTCCATCTCTCCTTCTCTCTCCATCTCTATCTCTCCTTCTATCTCCGTCTCTCTCTAGCTCTCATTCTCTCTCCATCTCTATCTCTCCATCTCTCTCTATCTGTCATTCTCTCTCCATCTCTCTCTATCGCTCCTTCTCTCTCCATCTCTCTCTATCGCTCCTTCTCTCTCTATCTCTATCGCTCCTTCTCTCTCCATCTCTATCTCTCCTTCTCTCTCCATCTCTATCTCTCCTTCACTCTCTATCTCTATCTCTCATTCTATCTCTACCTCTCTTTATCTCTCCTTCTCTCTCTATCTCTGTCTATCTCTCCTTCTCTCTCTAGCTCGCATTCTCTCTCCATCTCTATCTCTCCTTCTCTCTCTATCTCTCATCCTCTCTCCATCTCTCTCTATCTGTCCTTCTCTCTCCATCTCTCTCTCTCTCCTTCTCTCTCCATCTCTATCTCTCCATCTCTCATTCTCTCTCCATCTCTCTCTATCTGTCCTTCTCTCTCCATCTCTCTCTCTCTCCTTCTCTCTCCATCTCTATCTCTCATTCTCTCTCATCTCTTTCTCTCCTTCTATCTCTACCTCTCTTTATCTCTCCTTCTCTCTCCTTCTCTCTCTAGCTCGCATTCTCTCTCCATCTATATCTCTCCATCTCTCTCTATCTATCTGTCCTTCTCTCTCCATCTCTCTCTCTATCTGTCCTTCTCTCTCCATCACTCTCTCTCTCCTTCTCTCTCCATCTCTATCTCTCCATCTCTCATTCTCTCTCCATCTCTCTCTATCTGTCCTTCTCTCTCCATCTCTCTCTCTCTCCTTCTCTCTCCATCTCTATCTCTCCTTCTCTCTCATCTCTTTATCTCTCCTTCTCTCTCCTTCTCTCTCTAGCTCGCATTCTCTCTCCATCTCTATCTCTCCATCTCTCTCTATCTATCTGTCCTTCTCTCTCCATCTCTCTCTCTATCTGTCCTTCTCTCTCCAACACTCTCTCTCTCTCCTTCTTTCACCATCTCAATCTCTCCTTCTCTCTCCATCTCTTTCTCTCCTTCTCTCTCCATCTCTTTCTCTCCTTCTATCTCTACCTCTCTTTATCTCTCCTTCTCTCTCCAGCTCGCATTCTCTCTCCATCTCTATCTCTCCATCTCTCTCCATCTCTCATTCTCTCTCCATCTCTCTCTATCTGTCCTTCTCTCTTCATCTCTCTCCATCTCTATCTCTCCATCTCTCTCTAGCTGTCCTTCTCTCTCCATCTCTCTCTAGCTGTCCTTCTCTCTCCATCTCTCTCTCTCTCCTTCTCTCTCCATCTCTCTCTCCTTTTCTCTCCATCTCTCTCTCTCCATCTCTTTCTCTCCTTTGATCTCTACCTCTCTTTATCTCTCCTTCTCTCTCCTTCTCTCTCTAGCTCACATTCTCTCTCCATCTCTATCTCTCCATCTCTCTCTATCTGTCCTTCTCTATCCATCTCTCTCTCCCTCTCTCTCCTTCTCTCTCCATCTCTCTCTCCTTCTCTCTCCTTCTCTCTCCATCTCTCTCTCCTTCTCTCTCCATCTCTTTATCTCCTTCTATCTCTACCTCTCTTTATCTCTCCTTCTCTCTCTATCTCTCTTTATCTCTCCTTCTCTCTCTAGCTCGCATTCTCTCTCCCTCTCTATCTCTCCATCTCTCTCCATCTCTCATTCTCTCTCCATCTCTCTCTATCTGTCCTTCTCTCTCCATCTCTCTATCTGTCCTTCTCTCTCCATCTCTCTCTCTCTCCTTCTCTCTCCATCTCTATCTCTCCTTCTATCTCCATCTATATCTCTCCTTCTCTCTCCTTCTCTTTCTCTCCTTCTCTCTCCATCTCTTTCTCTCCTTCTCTCTCTATCTCTGTCTATCTATGTCTATCTCTTCTTCTCTCTCTAGCTGTCCTTCTCTCTCCATCTCTCTCTAGCTGTCCTTCTCTCTCCATCTCTCTCTCTCTCCTTCTCTCTCCATCTCTCTCTCCTTTTCTCTCCATCTCTCTCTCTCCATCTCTTTCTCTCCTTCGATCTCTACCTCTCTTTATCTCTCCTTCTCTCTCCTTCTCTCTCTAGCTCACATTCTCTCTCCATCTCTATCTCTCCATCTCTCTCTATCTGTCCTTCTCTATCCATCTCTCTCTCCTTCTCTCTCCTTCTCTCTCCATCTCTCTCTCCTTCTCTCTCCTTCTCTCTCCATCTCTCTCTCCTTCTCTCTCCATCTCTTTATCTCCTTCTATCTCTACCTCTCTTTATCTCTCCTTCTCTCTCTATCTCTCTTTATCTCTCCTTCTCTCTCTAGCTCGCATTCTCTCTCCCTCTCTATCTCTCCATCTCTCTCCATCTCTCATTCTCTCTCCATTTCTCTCTATCTGTCCTTCTCTCTCCATCTCTCTATCTGTCCTTCTCTCTCCATCACTCTCTCTCTCTCCTTCTCTCACCATCTCAATCTCTCCTTCTCTCTCCATCTCTTTCTCTCCTTCTCTCTCCATCTCTTTCTCTCCTTCTATCTCTACCTCTCTTTATCTCTCCTTCTCTCTCCAGCTCGCATTCTCTCTCCATCTCTATCTCTCCATCTCTCTCCATCTCTCATTCTCTCTCCATCTCTCTCTATCTGTCCTTCTCTCTCCATCTCTCTCCATCTCTATCTCTCCATCTCTCTCTAGCTGTCCTTCTCTCTCCATCTCTCTCTAGCTGTCCTTCTCTCTCCATCTCTCTCTCTCTCCTTCTCTCTCCATCTCTCTCTCCTTTTCTCTCCATCTCTCTCTCTCCATCTCTTTCTCTACTTCGATCTCTACCTCTCTTTATCTCTCCTTCTCTCTCCTTCTCTCTCTAGCTCACATTCTCTCTCCATCTCTATCTCTCCATCTCTCTCTATCTGTCCTTCTCTATCCATCTCTCTCTCCTTCTCTCTCCTTCTCTCTCCTTCTCTCTCCATCTCTCTCTCCTTCTCTCTCCTTCTCTCTCCATCTCTCTCTCCTTCTCTCTCCATCTCTTTATCTCCTTCTATCTCTACCTCTCTTTATCTCTCCTTCTCTCTCTATCTCTCTTTATCTCTCCTTCTCTCTCTAGCTCGCATTCTCTCTCCCTCTCTATCTCTCCATCTCTCTCCATCTCTCATTCTCTCTCCATCTCTCTCTATCTGTCCTTCTCTCTCCATCTCTCTATCTGTCCTTCTCTCTCCATCTCTCTCTCTCTCCTTCTCTCTCCATCTCTATCTCTCCTTCTATCTCCATCTATATCTCTCCTTCTCTCTCCTTCTCTTTCTCTCCTTCTCTCTCCATCTCTTTCTCTCCTTCTCTCTCTATCTCTGTCTATCTATGTCTATCTCTTCTTCTCTCTCTAGCTCGCATTCTCTCTCCATCTCTATCTCTCCTTCTCTCTCCATCTCTCATTCTCTCTCCATCTCTCTCCATCTCTATCTCTCCTTCTCTCTCTAGCTGTCCTTCTCTCTCCATCTCTATCTATCTGTCCTTCTCTCTCCATCTCTCTCTCTCTCCTTCTCTCTCCATCTCTATCTCTCCTTTTCTCTCCATCTCTATCTCTCCTTCTCTCTCCATCTCTTTCTCTCCTTCTCTCTCCATCTCTTTCTCTCATTCTCTCTCTATCTTTGTCTATCTCTGTCTATCTCTCCTTCTCTCTCTAGCTCGCATTCTCTCTCCATCTCTATCTCTCCTTCTCTCTCTATCTCTCATTCTCTCTCCCTCGCTCTCTATCTGTCCCTCTCTCTCCATCTCTCTCCATCTCTATCTCTCCTTCTCTCTCCATCTCTTTCTCTCCTTCTCTCTCCATCTCTTTCTCTCCTTCTCTCTCTATCTCTCTCTATCTCTGTCTATCTCTCCTTCTCTCTCTAGCTCGCATTCTCTCTCCATCTCTATCTCTCCTTCTCTTTCCATCTCTCTCCATCTCTATCTCCCCTTCTCTCTCTAGCTGTCCTTCTCTCTCCATCTCTCTCTAGCTGTCCTTCTCTCTCCATCTCTCTCTCTCCATCTCTCTCTAGCTGTCCTTCTCTCTCCATCTCTCTCTAGCTGTCCTTCTCTCTCCATCTCTCTCTAGCTGTCCTTCTCTCTCCATCTCTATCTAGCTGTCCTTCTCTCTCCATCTCTCTCCATCTGTCCTTCTCTCTCCATCTCTCTATATGTCCTTCTCTCTCCATCTCTCTCTCTCTCTCCTTCTCTCTCCATCTCTTTCTCACCTTCTCTCTCCATCTCTTTCTCTCCTCTCTCTATCTATGTCTATCTCTCCTTCTCTCTCTAGCTCACATTCTCTCTCCATCTCTATCTCTCCTTCTCTCTCCATCTCTCTCCATCTCTATCTCTCCTTCTCTCTCCATCTCTCTCTAGCTGTCCTTCTCTCTCCATCTCTCTCTAGCTGTCCTTCTCTCTCCATCTCTCTCTATCTGTCCTTCTCTCTCCATCTCTCTCTATCTGTCCTTCTCTCTCCATCTCTCTCTCTATCTCTCTTTATCTCTCTTTATCTCTCTCTCCATCTATTTCTCTCCTTCTCTCTCCATCTCTTTCTCTCCTTCTCTCTCTAGCTCGCATTCTCTCTCCATCTCTATCTCTCCTTCTCTCTCCATCTCTCTCCATCTCTATCTCTCCTTCTCTCTCCATCTCTCTCCATCTCTATCTCTCCTTCTCTCTCCATCTCTCTCCATCTCTATCTCTCCTTCTCTCTCCATCTCTATCTCTCCTTCTCTCTCCATCTCTCTCCATCTCTATCTCTCCTTCTCTCTCCATCTCTCTCTAGCTGTACTTCTCTCTCCATCTCTCTCTAGCTGTCCTTCTCTCTCCATCTCTCTCTAGCTGTCCTTCTCTCTCCATCTCTCTCTAGCTGTCCTTCTCTCTCCATCTCTCTCTATCTGTCCTTCTCTCTCCTTATCTCTCTTTATCTCTCTTTATCTCTCTTTATCACTCTTTATCTCTCTCTCCATCTCTCTTTATCTCTCTTTATCTCTCCTTCGATCTCTACCTCTTTATCTCTCCTTCGATCTCTACCTCTTTATCTCTCCTTCGATCTCTACCTCTTTATCTCTCCTTCGATCTCTACCTCTTTATCTCTCCTTCGATCTCTACCTCTTTATCTCTCCTTCGATCTCTACCTCTTTATCTCTCCTTCGATCTCTCTCTCTCTCTCTCTCTCTCTCTCTCTCTCTCTCTCTCTCTCTCTCTCTCTCTCTCTCTCTCTCTCTCTCTCTCTCTCTCTCTCTCTCTCTCTCTCTCTCTCTCTCTCTCTCTCTCTCTCTCTCTCTCTGTACAGTCTGTACAACCGGGCTTTGTTTACTGAATGATCCATTTAAATCTGATAGAACACACACCATAAATGCATTGGATTACACACCGTATTAAACTTTCAAAAGGCCAAGTTGTAATCATATTTACCACATTAACTTCAAGTACCCCTGTTTGTGTGTGTGTGTGCATGCTTGTGTGTGTGTGTGGTGTGTGTGTGGTGTGTGGTGTGTGGTGTGTGGTGTGTGTGGGGTGTGTGTGTATGCTTGTGTGTGTGTGGGGGGTGTATGTGTGGTGTGTGGGGGGTGTGTGGGCGGTATGTGTGTGTGGTGTGTTTGTGGTGTGTGTGGGGGGTGTTTGGGGTGTGTGTGTGTGGGGGGGGTGTGTGGTGTGTGTGGGGGGTGTGTGTGGGGTGTGTGTGTATGCTTGTGTGTGTGTGGGGGGTGTATGTGTGGTGTGTGGGGGGTGTGTGGGCGGTATGTGTGTGTGGTGTGTGTGTGGTGTGTGTGGGGGGTGTTTGGGGTGTGTGTGTGTGTGGGGGGGGTGTGGTGTGTGTGGGGGGTATGTGTGTGGTGTGTGTGTGGTGTGTGTGGGGGGTGTGTGTGTGGTGTGTGTGTGGTGTGTGGGGGGTGTGTGGTGTGTGTGTGTGTGGTGTGTGTGTGGTGTGTGTCGTGTGTGTGTCTCTAACACCTGTTATTTTCTTTAGCGTTGCATTCATCGTTTTATTTTGAACTGAAATCAAATTTCTCCTCGTTCCCTGACATTCCCCTCTCAACGTTATTAATGTTGTTCTTTCAGATGAATTTGATTGGAGTTTGGTTTGGAATCGGGTTATGAATGATAACCATGTTGGTCATGTAAATAGTGGGTGTGTGTGTACTCTCTGGTCCTATTCATTAGATGGGCCTGTCAATGAACTAACACAACACCTTTCTATTCTGTGACAAAACAAACAATTACCGTGTTTCAATTCAACTCTCTCACCCTCTCTGTCTTTCCGTCTGTGAAACTCTCTCTCTCTTTTCTTTCTCACTCACACACACACACACACACATACACACACACACACACACACACACACACACACACACACACACACACACACGCACACATGCACACACACAAACACAAACACAAACAAAAACATGCACACACACACAGACACAAACACACTTGGCAGCTGGTTAAGTGAAGAAACAACTGTGGAATACATGGCCTTGTACTCTAGTCTTTAACTAAGATGTGTTGGCAAACTGTCTTTTCAAGCTCAGTACTAAATGTAATGTCCAACTGAAAAGAATAAAGATTCAATTAAGTAGAAATGACACAATTTAATGGGAGTTCTGACCTGTTGAGAGGTAAAAGGCCTGATCAGAATTTATTGTTTTCACTCGTCCAGTACATAATTGTGACCAACCAGCTAGAATCGGTCTTATGAAGCAACATTTGAAATTGTGTTTTTTACATTGGATAAAAGTAGAGACTCAGAGCTAGAAATTTGTATATCATACACTACAGTTGAGGAACAATGGGAAATTAATTCTGCTTTGATAGTTGATAAACTTTTAACCTCACTTTTGAGAAAATGGCCCTTGAATGTTTTGGTACACCTACTGGAGAGCTCTTCTTTTTCTACACCCATTCAGCATCGTTCACGCCTTCTAAAGCGGGGCTGCCCAACCCTCTTCCTGGAGATCTACCGTCCTGTGGGTTTTCAGTCCAACCCTAATTTAACACACCTGATTCTACTTATTAGCTGCTCAACAAGACCTTAACTAGCTGAATCAGATATGATCAATTAGGGTTGGACTGAAAACCTACAGGACAGTAGATCTCCAGGAAGAGAGTTGGACTGAAAACCTACAGGACAGTAGTTCTCCAGGAAGAGAGTTGGACTGAAAACCTACAGGACAGTAGATCTCCAGGAAGAGAGTTGGAATGAAAACCTACAGGACAGTAGATCTCCAGGAAGAGGGTAGGACAGCCCTGCTCTAAAGTCTTAGCCCCTCCCATCTCTTTACGGATTCCTGTGAGGCCATGTACTAAACAACCAAAGATTTCAAGAGTAAAGGCTGGTTTATAGTACGGGTGTATTCATACATTAAATCTGGCGTGCCAGAGTGTGCTCAGAGTGTGCTCTGGGAGTTCGTAAACTTAGAGCGTTGTCAGATTGTCCGTTCGTAAATTCAGAGCGTTTTCGCTTTCGGAGCGTTCAGAGTGCACACTGGACGCTCTGGCCGAGGAGCAGGGTTGATCCAAGAGTTCTGACCTAACAGCAGTCAAGCACCCAAGCTAACTTGGTGTAGGGTTGATCCAAGAGTCTTTCCAGCCCCTCCCCATCTCCTTTCAGCCCCTCCCCATCACCTTCCAGCCACTCCCCATCTCCTTCTAGCCCCTCCCCATCTTCTTCCAGCCCCTCCCCATCACCTTCCAGCCCCTCCCCATCACCTTCCAGCCCCTCCCCATCTCCTTCCAGAACCTTCCTAGTTAGGAGGCTAATAGAGCCCAGCTGAGGTGTGATTGGCTGGACAATCAGCCCCAACAGTTGATTAGGCTGCTGTGGCTCACATTGAGAGACAAAGGGCTGGAGACAGCAGTAGGCAGGTTGGGAGAGAAAATACTTTCACTTCTAAAGAAGTCTTAGTTCCTGAAGTTGTAGCTTAAGTTCTTATTCTGTTGGTAAATGATGTAATAAAGCCTAGATTTGAAGCATTTACTCTGCCTCACTGAGCCTCTGTACCCTGAGACCCTCCTAGCTCTGGGCCGTGACAGTGTGTGTGTGTGTGTTAGTGTGTGTTGTCATGGTGGTAGGATACATACCAAACTGTAGGGCCAGTTCATAATATCTCCCTTTACCCTTCTAACTGTCTGACATGTGGAGTTTACTCAACTCATACCCCGGGGATGCATATTTCACACACACATGCACGTGTGCACACACACACACATGCACACACACACTCTGACAAATCCTGTATGTGCACACACGCACACTCATATTTGATTCTGCTCCCTCGGTGTGGGCCCTGTTGAACAGATTAAGAGGGGTAACAAAGTTGCTGAGGGAGAGGGACTCTCCTCAACCCAGAGGTATCGTACAGGAACACACACACACACTACCCTGGCCAAAGAAGTAGCATAAACTGATGCTGTAGAGAGAGAGCAGGAGACATGTCTCATCCTTCAGTAGTACTCTCAGGGGGAAAGAGGTATGTACATGCTGGCCCAGGTCTCAGTTGTACAGAGAGAGAGAGAGGGGTGATGGGGATAGCAGAGGAGTAAAAGACAGTTCAAAACATGAACAGAAAACTGAAGAACACTGCAGGTAGCAACACAAACAACGCCCAGGTTCAAGAACAAGAACGTAACACTTATTCAAAGTCTACAGACAACACAGAAGACAACAGTAACACTTATTCAAGGTCTATGGACAACACAGAAGACAACAGTAACACGTATTCAAGGTCTATGGACAACACAGAAGACAACAGTAACACGTATTCAAGGTCTATGGACAACACAGAAGACAACAGTAACACGTATACAAGGTCTATGGACAACACAGAAGACAACAGTAACACTTATTCAAGGTCTATGGACAACACAGAAGACAACAGTAACACGTATTCAAGGTCTATGGACAACACAGAAGACAACAGTAACACGTATTCAAGGTCTATGGACAACACAGAAGACAACAGTAACACTTATTCAAGGTCTATGGACAACACAGAAGACAACAGTAACACGTATTCAAGGTCTATGGACAACACAGAAGACAACAGTAACACTTATTCAAGGTCTATGGACGACACAGAAGGCAACAGAGATGCAGATGTCGTCTCCACACAAAAACAGATATATTAAACACACTGACAGTGTGTGTCAACAGAACACAGAGACTATAACACACAGAGAACGTTCACATTCAAACACATACACAGATGAAAAAACATGGAAGATCTACAAAATGACAAAACAGAGACCAAAATGAGATCTAGGTTTCAAAATGGCATAACGTGTTGTCTGACTGTTAGAACTGTGAAGGCTCCATGGGATTGATGAGGAATTGAAAAACGGTTTGATTGAAAGAGACGGGGCAAAAGGAGTGGCTAAAAGGTCTGGCTGCACATCTGACTGGCTGACTTACTACAAATTGAGAAATGATGTGACTAAACTCAACAAAAAGAAGAATAAACTGTATTGTGAAGCCAAGATCAATGATATAAAGAATGATGGAAAAAAATAACTTGAGTACTTTAAATGAAATTATCGGCTGAAAGACAAATTCAACTCCATCTTTTATCAAATCAGATGGCTTATTCATCACGAAGCTATTTGATGAAAGAAAAGCATTACAAGTTTGACATTTTGTAAATTCAGTGTGGGAAAGGTGGAAAACGTATTGTTATCGATCAATAATGACAAACCTCCTGGCATTGACAACTTAGATTGAAAGCTACTGAGGATGGTAGCTGACTCTATAGCCACTCCTATCTGTCATTTCTTTAATCTGAGCCTAGAGGAGAGTCTTTGTCCTCAGGTCTGGAGGGAAGCCAAAGTAATTCTGCAACCCAAGAATGGTAAAGCAGCCTTTACTGGTTCTAACAGCAGACCTATAAGCTTGCTGCCAGCTCTTAGCAAACTGTGTTTGACCAAATACAATGCCATTGCTCCGTAAACTAATTAATAACATACTTTTAGCATAATTGTAGGGAAGGGCACTCAACATGTACTGCACTGAAACAAATGACTGATGATTGGTTGAAATGAATTGATAATAAGAAGATTGTGGGAATTGTAATGTTAGATTTCAGTGTGTCCTTTGATATTATTGACCATAATTTGTTGTTGAAAAAACATATGTGTTATGGCTTTTCAACCTCTGCCATATTGTGGATTCAGAGCTATCTATCCAATAGAACTCTAAGGGTTTTCTTTAATGGAAGCTTCCCTAATGTCCAACATGTAAAGTGTGGTGTACCACAGGGCAGCTCTCTAGACCCTCTACTCCTTTCTATTTTTACCAATGACCTGCCACTGGCATTAAACATTTACATTTACATTTACATTTACATTTTAGTCATTTAGCAGACGCTCTTATCCAGAGCGACTTACAGGAGCAATTAGGGTTAAGTGCCTTGCTCAAGGGCACATTAACGTCATTTAGCAGACGCTCTTAGCCAGAGCGACTCACAAATTGGTGCGTTCACCCTATAGCCAGTGGGATAACCACTTTACAATTTGGGGGGGGGGGGGGGGGGTTAGAAGGAACACTTTATCCTATCCCAGGTATTCCTTAAAGAGGTGGGGTTTCAAATGTCTCCGGAAGGTGGTGAGTGACTCCGCTGTCCTGGCGTCGTGAGGGAGCTTGTTCCACCATTGGGGTGCCAGAGCAGCGAACAGTTTTGACTGGGCTGAGCGGGAGCTATGCTTCCGCAGAGGAAGGGGAGCCAGCAGGCCAGAGGTGGATGAACGCAATGCCCTCGTTTGGGTGTAGGGACTGATCAGAGCCTGAAGGTACAGAGGTGCCGTTCCCCTCACTGCTCCATAGGCAAGCACCATGGTCTTGTAGCGGATGCGAGCTTCAACTGGAAGCCAGTGGAGTGTGCGGAGGAGGGGGGTGACGTGAGAGAACTTGGGAAGGTTGAACACCAGACGGGCTGCGGCATTCTGGATGAGTTGTAGGGGTTTAATGGCACAGGCAGGGAGGCCAGCCAACAGCGAGTTGCAGTAGTCCAGACGGGAGATGACAAATGCCTGGATTAGGACCTGTGCCGCTTCCTGTGTAAGGCAGGGTCGTACTCTCCGAATGTTGTAGAGCATGAACCTGCAGGAGCGGGTCACCGCCTTGATGTTGGCGGAGAACGACAGGGTGTTGTCCAGGGTCACGCCTAGGCTCTTCGCACTCTGGGAGGAGGACACAGCGGAGTTGTCAACCGTGATGGCGAGATCATGGAACGGGCAGTCCTTCCCCGGGAGGAAGAGCAGCTCCGTCTTGCCAGGGTTCAGCTTGAGGTGGTGATCCGTCATCCATACTGATATGTCTGCCAGACATGCAGAGATGCGATTCGCCACCTGGTTATCAGAAGGGGGAAAGGAGAAGATTAGTTGTGTATCGTCAGCGTAGCAATGATAGGAAAGGCCATGTGAGGATATGACAGAGCCAAGTGACTTGGTGTATAGGGAGAAAAGGAGAGGGCCTAGAACTGAGCCCTGGGGGACACCAGTGGTGAGAGCACGTGGTGCGGAGACAGCTTCTCGCCACGCCACTTGGTAGGAGCGACCGGTCAGGTAGGACGCAATCCAGGAGTGAGCCGCGCCGGAGATGCCCAGCTCGGAGAGGGTGGAGAGGAGGATCTGATGGTTCACAGTATCAAAGGCAGCAGACAGGTCTAGAAGGACAAGAGCAGAGGAGAGAGAGTTAGCTTTAGCAGTGCGGAGAGTCTCCGTGACACAGAGAAGAGCAGTCTCAGTTGAATGACCAGTCCTGAAACCTGATTGGTTTGGATCAAGAAGGTCATTCTGAGAGAGATAGCAAGAGAGTTGGCTAAAGACGGCATGCTCAATAGTTTTGGAAAGAAAAGAAAGAAGGGATACTGGTCTGTAGTTGTTGACATCAGTGGGGTCGAGTGTTGGTTTTTTGAGAAGGGGAGCAACTCTCGCTCTCTTGAAGATGGAAGGGACATGGCCAGCGGTCAAGGATGAGTTGATCAGCGAGGTGAGGTAGGGGAGAAGGTCACCGGAGATGGTCTGGAGAAGGGAGGAGGGGATGGGGTCAAGCGGGCAGGTTGTTGGGCGGCCTGCAGTCACAAGTCGCAGGATTTTATCTGGAGAGAGAGGGGAGAAAGAAGTCAAAGCATAGGGTAGGGCAGTGTGAGCAGGACCAGCAGTGTCATTAGACTTAACAAACGAGGATCGGATGTCGTCAACCTTCTTTTCAAAGTGGTTGACGAAGTCATCCACAGAGAGAGAGGGGGGGGGGGGGGGGGGGGGGGGGGGGGGGAGGATTCAGGAGGGAGGAAAATGTGGCAAAGAGCTTCCTAGGGTTAGAGGCAGATGCTTGGAATTTAGAGTGGTAGAAGGTGGCCTTAGCAGCAGAAACAGATGAAGAAAATGTAGAGAGGAGGGAGTGAAAAGATGCCAGGTCGGCAGGGAGTTTAGTTTTCTTCCATTTCCGCTCCGCTGCCCGGAGCTCTGTTCTGTGAGCTCGCAATGAGTCATCAAGCCACGGAGCTGGAGGGGAGGACCGAGCCGGCCGGGAGGATAGGGGACACAGAGAGTCAAAGGATGCAGAAAGGGAGGAGAGGAGGGTTGAGGAGGCAGAATCAGGAGATTGGAGGGAGAAGGATTGAGCAGAGGGAAGAGATGATAGGATGGAAGAGGAGAGAGTAGTGGGAGAGAGAGAGCGAAGGTTGCGGCGGCGCATTACCATCTGTGTAGGGGCAGAGTGAGTAGTGTGGGAGGAGAGCGAGAGAGAAAAGGAAACAAAGTAGTGGTCGGAGACATGGAGGGGAGTTGCAGTGAGATTAGTAGAGGAGCAGCATCTAGTGAAGATGAGGTCAAGCGTATTGCCTGCCTTGTGAGTAGGGGGGGACGGTGAGAGGGTGAGGTCAAAAGAGGAGAGGAGTGGAAAGAAGGAGGCAGAGAGAAATGAGTCAAATGTGGACATAGGGAGGTTGAAATCCCCCAAAACTGTGAGGGGTGAGCCATCCTCAGGGAAGGAACTTATCAAGGCGTCAAGCTCATTGATGAACTCTCCAAGGGAACCTGGAGGGCGATAGATGACAAGGATATTAAGCTTAAATGGGCTAGTGACTGTGACAGCATGGAATTCAAATGAGGAGATAGACAGATGGGTTAGGGGAAAAATTGAGAATGTCCACTTGGGAGAGATGAGGATTCCTGTACCACCACCCCTCTGACCAGATGCTCTCGGGGTATGCGAGAACACATGGTCAGACGAGGAGAGAGCAGTAGGAGTAGCAGTGTTTTCAGTGGTGATCCATGTTTCCGTCAGCGCCAGGAAGTCGAGGGACTGGAGGTTGGCATAGGCTGGGATGAAGTCAGCTTTGTTGGCAGCAGAACGGCAGTTCCAGAGGCTGCCTGCGACCTGGAACTCCACGTGGGTGGTGCGTGCAGGGACCACCAGGTTAGAGAGGCAGCAGCCACGCGGTGTGGTGCGTTTGTGTAGCCTGTGCAGAGAGGAGAGAACAGGGATAGGCAGAGGCATAGTTGACAGGCTGTAGCAAATGGCTACAAAAATGCAGAGGAGATCGGAATGAAATGAGCTAAGCATCTGGGAGCGGAGAGAGCAGGGCCTCCCTCACCAAAAACGTCTACCTCAGAAACTAAAATTGTTTCACTGAACCACCCGAACAAAAACTCTCCCAACTTCCGCCTTTAGAAATCAGAATTGTTGTGAACCACAGCGGTTCAATGTTTAAAGGAATAGACTCAACCCACTTTATTCAGCTAGCCAACTATGACACCATAGCTAACTAGCAAGCTAGCATCCAATAACAATAACACACCGTTTAGCACCAACACTTGGTCACAACAAACCACCAATAGTGTGATAACACACTAAACAGATCATTCGTGTCTGTGTCAAGTTCCTTTCATGACGCAGCAATGATTAGACGTTGGCTAGCTAGGACAAGTATATTGTATTTAGCTACTACCGTACAGTTAGCTGGTCGTGTTGGGTAGCTAGCAATGGCCACTGTGTTGACTTTGTTTGAAGAACGGCTAGCTAGCTAGCTTCGTGCTACACCCGGCACACAATGGCTATTGTGTTGACTCTGACTCTGTTCGAAAAAACGGCTAGGTAGCTCGCTTCGTGCTACAGCCGGCACTGCCAAGACACAGTAACTACACACAACAACCCACGATGCCTAGCTATGACGCCGTAGCTAACTTGCAAGCTAGCATCCATTAACACACAATTTAGCATCAATACTTGGTTACAACAAACTGCCAAGAGTGTGTTAGCACACTAAACAGATAATTCAAGTCCGTGTCTAGTTCCTTTCATAACGCATAACGCAGCAAAAAATTAAACGTTGGCTAGCACTACATTAACATTGGAACCAGCTCTCCAGCGTTGCTAATCGTTACCAGTAGCTACCCGCTAGCTAGCTAGCCTCGTGCTTCGATACTAACCTACAATTACCTACGGAAACCTACAATAACAACAATACTAACCTATAATAAATACAATACCTAACTACGGCTAACTACCTACCTACGATCTAATACATGGTTAAGCAAAAAATTCAACGTTGGCTAGCACTACATTAACATTGGAACCAGCTCTCTAGCGTTGCTAATCGTTACCAGTAGCTACCCGCTAGCTAGCTAGCCTCGTGCTTCGATACTAACCTACAATTACCTACGGAAACCTACAATAACAACAATACTAACCTATAATAAATACAATACCTAACTACGGCTAACTACCTACCTACGATCTAATACATGGTTAAGCAAAAAAATTAAACGTTGGCTAGCACTACATTAACATTGGAACCAGCTCTCTAGCGTTGCTAATCGTTACCAGTAGCTACCCGCTAGCTAGCTAGCCTCGTGCTTCGATACTAACCTACAATTACCTACGGAAACCTACAATAACAACAATACTAACCTATAATAAATACAATACCTAACTACAGCTAACTACCTACCTACGATCTAATACATGGTTAAGCTTTACTCAACACCATATGAGAAGCTTACCTCCTGCTTGGGACACATGCCTGTGCTCTCCCAGCCCTCAGATCTGACCTTTTCCAAAGCATGTGTGTTCATGTATGCTGATGATTCAACCATATACGCATCAGCAACCACAGCTAATGATGTCACTGAAACCCTTAACAAAGAGTTGCAGTCAGTTTTGGAATGGGTGGCCAGTAATAAACTGGTTCTGAACATATCTAAAACTAAGAGCATTGGTACAAATCATTCCCAAAGTTCTAGACCTCAGCTGAATCTGGTAATGAACGGTGCGGCTGTTGAACAAGTTGAGGAGACTAAATTACTTGCCGTTACCTTAGATTGAAAACTGTCGTGTTCAAAACATATAGATTCAATGGTTGTTAAGATGAAGGGAGAGATCTGTCTGTAATAAAGAGATGCTCAGCTTCTTTGACACTACATTCCAAAAAGCAAGTCCTGCAGGCTCTAGTTGTATCTTATCTTGATTATTGTCCAGTCATATGGTCAAGTGCTGCAAGGAAAGACCTAGTTAAGCTGCAGCTGGCCCAGAACAGAGCAGCACGTCTTGCTCTTCATTGTAATCAGAGGAGCTGATATAAATACTACACATGCCAGACTCTCTTGGCTAAGAGTTGAGGAGAGACTGACTGCATCACTTCTTATTTTTATAAGAAACATTAATGTGTTGAAAATCCCCAATTGTTTGCATAGGCAACTTACACACAGCTCTGACACACACACTTACCCCACCAGACATGCCACCAGGGGTCTTTTCACAGTCCCCAAATCCAGAACAAATTCAAGAAAGCGTATAGTATTATATTGAGCCATTATTGCATGGAATTCCGTTCCATCTCATATTGCTAAAATAAACAATAAACCTGGTTACAAAATAAAGATAAAACTCACGGCACAACGCCTCTCCCCTATTTGACCTAGATAGTTTGTGTGTACGATGTATTGATATGTAGGCTACATGTGCCTTTGAAAAAAAAAAATATATAGTTCTGTCCTTGAGCTGTTCTTGTCTATAAATGTTCTGTATTATGTCATGTTTCATGTTTTGTGTGGACCCCAGGAAGAGTAGCTGCTGCTATAGCAACAGCTAACGGGGATCCTAATAAAATACAAAATACCAAACGTTCTCTTTAATATCAACATCTTGTGTAGATAGTCTCTAGATAGACATTACATATAGATTCTGTTGCATTTCTGTCTTGTCCTACTGTCTGCGAACAGTCTATAATGTTTTTGCCTACACTTGTGGATTGTTAAACCTATATGATTTGAAAACTATAATACCTGAGCCTAAACTGTGAGGATTCTATAATGCAAAATATATTCCAGAAGGCCTAAACGTATAGATTGCGAGGATTCCAGAATTCCTCAATCAATAGATTATATGAATTCTAAAATGCCTGCATCTGTAGATTATATACATTCTAGAATGCCTAAGCCTATAGAGTGTGAGAATTCTAGCATGCGTAAGCCTAAAACGTGAGGATTCTAGAATGCTAAAACCATAATGAAATCATATGCATCTATGTTGACATTTTGCAATGCATTTGGCTATTGAACTCCTGGAACCATAGACACATTTAGCTGTTACTGTATATCTAAGGGGAATACTGCAGAAATCACAGGGTACAGTCCAAATGGAACCATATTCCTTACATAGTGCACTACTTTTGACCTGAGCCTTACGGATCCTGGTCAGCAGTAGTGCACTATATATGGAATAGGGTGGTGCTTGGGACACATGCCTGTGCTCTCCCAGCCCTCAGATCTGACCTTTTCCTGTGATTTGTTTCTCTGCGTGTAATAATCATTACTCAACAAATAGCACCGATATGATACTCTGTGAAATATTGTCAGCATAATGGTCATTGGACAAGATGCAGTAGGCCTATCTATATAAGATGAACTGCAGTATAACACAGTGTTACCTCCTATAACTGAACTGTAGTATAACACAGTGTTATCTCCTATAACTGAACTGCAGTATAACACAGTGTTACCTCCTATAACTGAACTGCAGTATAACACAGTGTTACCTCCTATAACTGAACTGTAGTATAACACAGTGTTATCTCCTATAACTGAACTGCAGTAAAACACAGTGTTACCTCCTATAACTGAACTGCAGTAAAACACAGTGTTACCTCCTATAACTGAACTGCAGTATAACACAGTGTTATCTCCTATAACTGAACTGCAGTATAACACAGTGTTATCTCCTATAACTGAACTGCAGTATAACACAGTGTTACCTCCTATAACTGAACTGCAGTATAACACAGTGTTATCTCCTATAACTGAACTGCAGTATAACACAGTGTTACCTCCTATAACTGAACTGCAGTATAACACAGTGTTATCTCCTATAACTGAACTGCAGTAAAACACAGTGTTACCTCCTATAACTGAACTGCAGTAAAACACAGTGTTACCTCCTATAACTGAACTGCAGTCTAACACAGTACAACACTGGCTGCCTCCGACACATACCTATTAGGCATTAAAATGTTACTGTTTTCATCTGCAGTGACCTCAGATGCACATTGCACACACACAACCTTTCCCCCCAACACACACACACAACCATCCGGCAACACACACACACACACACACACACAATCACCCACGCCCCAACACACTCACATGCACCCCCCCCCCCCCCCCCCCCCTATCAAGCTCACTACAGAAACAGGAGATAGACTAGAGTCCTGTCCTGGGTCCTATGGGTCATTCTGGCTTGGTCAAGGCTTATTTACTTAACAGCTGTGTAGGTTTACTGATGGTTTAGACAGTGTTGCTGCCAGTCTGTGTGTGTGTGTGTGTGTGTATGTCTGTGTGTGTCTCTCACAGGACCAGATACTGTGTGAAGTCTGTTCCTCTGTTTGACTTGAGACAAAACAGGCTCATACAGGTTGGATGTCTGGGGAGATAGGTGTTTAGTTAACACACACAGTGCACACACACACACAGTAAAAAGCCCCCCCCCCCACACACACACACACTGTGACAAGCACACACACATACACACACACATATACACATACCTTCCTCTCCTGTGTTGATGAGAGACTGTTAGTGTCACCTCCACAGTTCTCTCTGTCACTGATGCCCTCTTACAGACAGGTCCACACAAGTACCCATCATCCTTTCTGACACCGGTGTGTGTGTGGGGGTGTGTGTGTGCGTGTGTACTTGTTACAATGTTTGTGTGTGTGTGTGTGTGTGTGCGTGCGTGTGTGTGTGTGCGTGTGTACTTGTTACAGTGTGTGTGTGTGTGTGTGTGTGTGTGTGTGTGTGTGTGTGTGTGTGTGTGTGCGCGTGTGTGTGTGTGTGTGTGCGTGTGTACTTGTCACTGTGTGTGTGTGTGTGTGTGTGTGTGTGTGTGTGTGTGGTGTGTGTGTGTGTTAGTTTTGTCTCAGGTACAGTGTCTCAATGGACAAACATAGCACTTGATGTTTTATAAACCTACTCTTCAAAGGCTTTAGTCTCTGCTGTGTTTTGTATTTACTTTATAGTGTTCATCTAGGGTTAGCAGCTTCAAGGCGCCAGATGTAGCAAGCCTATAGTCCCTTGACAGCTTGTTATAGAAAGCGAAAAAGCCATGAGTATGTTCAGTTGAAGTCGGAAGTTTACGTACATTTCGTTTGGAGTCATTAAAACTTGTCTTTCAACCACTCCACAAATTTATTTTTAACAAACTATAGTTTTGACAAGTCGGTTAGGACATCTACTTTGTGCATGACACAAGTAATTTTTCCAACAATTGTTTACAGACAGATTATTTCACTTAGAATTCATTGTATCACAATTCCTGTGGGTCAGAAGTTTACATACACTAAGTTGACTGTGCTTTTAAACAGCTTGGAAATTTCCAGTAAATTATGTCATGGCTTTAGAAGCTTCTGATAGGCTAATTGACATCATTTGAGGTAATTGGAGGTGTACTTGTGGATGTATTTCAAGGCCTACCTTCAAACTCAGTGCCTCTTTGCTTGACATCATGGGAAAATGAAAGGAAATCAGCCAAGACCTCAGATTTTTTTTTGTAGACCTCCACAAGTCTTGTTCATCCTTGGGAGCAATTTCCAAACGCCTGAAGGTACCACGTTCATCTGTACAAACAATAGTAGGCAAGTATAAACACCATGGGACCAGGCAGCCTTCATAACGCTCATGAAGGAGACGCGTTCTGTCTCCTAGAGATGAACAGACTTTGGTGCGAAAAGTGCAAATCAATCCCAGAACAACAGCAAAGGACCTTGTGAAGATGCTTGAGGAAACAGGTACAAAAGTATCTATAACCACAGTAAAACGAGTCCTATATCAACATAACCTGAATGGCCGCTCAGCAAGGAAAAAGCCACTGCTCCAAAACCGCCATAAAAAAAGCCAGACTACGGTTTGCAACTGCACATGGGGACAAAGATCGTACTTTTTGGAGAAATATCCTCTGGTCTGATGAAACAAAAAAAGAACTGTTTGGCCATAATGACCATCGTTATGTTTGGAGGAAAAAGGGTGAGCTTGCAAGCCGAAGAACACCATCCCAACCGTGAAGCACGGGGGTGGCAGCATCATGCTGTGGGGATGCTTTGCTGCAGGAGGGACTGGTGCACTTCACAAAATAGATGGCATCATGAGGAAGGAAAATTATGTGGATATATTGAAGCAACATCTCAAGACATCAGTCAGGAAGTTAAAGCTTGGTCGCAAATGGGTCTTCCAAATGTACAATGACCCCAAGCATACTTCCAAAGTTGTGGCAAAATGGCTTAAGGACAACAAAGTCAAGGTATTGGAGTGGCCATCACAAAGCCCTGACCTCAATCCTATAGAAAATGTGTGGGCAGAACTGAAAAAGTGTGTGCGAGCAAGCAGGCCCACAAACCTGTGTCAGCGGGTGCTGTAGGTGGGTGTGGTGTGGGAATCAGGCGCAGGACGCAGAAGATAAGTCCAAAAGACTTTAGTAATGCACACTCAAAACACGATCCAACAGCCTGGAGGCGAGAAAATGCGCACACAGGCGTAAACAAAAGGGCGCACTAAACATGTGCGAAAAATACTCTCCTACACAAAGGAGGCAAGCTACAATAGCGCACTGTAAATAGTAGCGCACCAACACGACAGCGAAAACAATCACACACAACACCTGACAAACACAACAAGAACTTATAGGACACTAATGACGCTAAACGACAACAGGTGTACATAATCCAGACAAAACCAAACGAACATAGAAACATACAACGGTGGCAGCTAGTATTCCGGAGACGACAAACGCCGAAGCCTGCCCGAGCAAGGAAGAGAGGCAGCCTCGGCCGAAACCGTGACAGTAACCCCCCCTTGACGCGCGGCTCCAGACGTGCGCCGACTCCGGCCTCGGGGACGACCAGGAGGACGCGGAGCAGGGCGCGTCGGGTGACTACGGTGGAATTCCGTCAGGAGAGACGGGTCCAAAATGTCTCTCCTCGGCACCCAGCACCGTTCCTCCGGGCCGTCCCCCTCCCACTCCACCAGATATTGGAGACCCCCCATCCGACGTCTCGAATCCAAGATGGACCGCACGGAGTACGCCGGTGCCCCCTCGATGTCCAATGGGGGCGGAGGAGTCTCCTTGATCTCATTTTCCTGGAGTGGGCCAGCTACCACCGGCCTGAGAAGAGACACATGGAACGAGGGGTTAATACTTTTATACTCAATAGTTAGTTGTAATCTGTAACACACCTTGTTCAATCTTCTCAGGACTTTAAACGGCCCCACAAACCGCCGACCCAGTTTCCGACAGGGCAGGCGGAGGGGCAGGTTTCTGGTAGAGAGCCAGACTCGATCACCAGGAGCGTACACCGGTCCCTCACTGCGGTGGAGATCGGCGCTCGCCTTTTGACGACGGAGGGCCCGCTGCAGGTGGACGTGTGCAGCGTTCCACGTCTCCTCCGAGCGCCGCACCCACTCATCCACCGCAGGAGCCTCGATCTGGCTCTGCTGCCAAGGTGCCAGAACCGGCTGGTAACCTAACACACATTGGAAAGGGGTTAGGTTAGTGGAGGAAAGGCGCAGGGAATTCTGGGCCATTTCTGCCCAGGGAACGTACCGTGCCCACTCCTCCGGCCGGTCCTGGCAGTATGATCTAAGAAACCTACCCACATCCTGGTTCACACGTTCCACCTGCCCATTACTCTCCGGATGGTAACCCGAGGTGAGGCTCACCGAGACCCCCAACCGCTCCATAAAGGCTCTCCAGACTCTGGAGGTGAATTGGGGACCTCGATCAGACACAATATCCTCGGGTACCCCGTAGTGCCGGAAAACATGGGTGAATAGAGCTTCGGCGGTCTGTAGGGCAGTAGGAAGGCCCGGCATAGGGAGCAAACGACAGGCCTTAGAGAACCGGTCCACAACGACCAGTATAGTAGTATTCCCCTGTGAGGGAGGAAGGTCAGTGATGAAGTCCACCGAGAGGTGAGACCATGGTTGTTGTGGAACGGGCAGGGGTAGTAACTTACCCCTAGGCAGATGTCTAGGCGCCTTACACTGGGCGCACACCGAGCAGGAGGAGACATAAACCCTCACATCCCTCGCCAACGTGGGCCACCAGTACTTAGCACTAAGGCAGTGCACTGTCCGGCCTATACCAGGATGTCCAGAGGAGGGTGACGTGTGAGCCCAATAGATCAACCGATCCCGAACCTCGAGCAGAACGTACGTCCGACCCTCCGGGCATTGAGGAGGACTAGGGTCGGTGCGCAACGCCCGCTCGAGTTCAGCATCGACCTCCCACACTACCGGTGCCACCAGACAAGACTCCGGCAGTATGGGAGTGGGCTCCACGGACCTCTCCTCCGTGTCATACCGCCGAGACAGTGCGTCTGCCTTACCGTTCTGTGACCCAGGGATGTACGTGATCTTAAATACGAACCGGGTCAAAAACATATTCCACCGCGCCTGGCGAGGGTTCAGTCTCCTAGCTGCCCGGATGTACTCCAGGTTACGGTGGTCAGTCAAAATGAGGAAAGGGTGTTGAGCCCCCTCAAGCCAGTGCCTCCACACCTTTAGGGCCTGTACCACGGCTAACAGCTCCCTGTCCCCTACGTCATAATTTCGCTCCGCCGGACTGAGCTATTTGGAATAAAAGGCACAGGGGCGGAGTTTAGGTGGCGTGCCGGACCGTTGCGAAAGCACGGCTCCTATACCGGCCTCTGACGCGTCCACCTCTACCTGAAATGGTACAGAGGGATCCGGATGCGCCAGCACCGGAGCCGAGGTAAACAGGTCCTTCAGCCTCCCAAAAGCCCTGTCCGCCTCGGCTGACCACTGCAAACGCACCGGACCCCCCTTCAAAAGAGACGTTATGGGAGCTGCCACCTGTCCAAAACCCCGGATAAACCTCCGGTAGTAATTCGCAAACCCCAAAAACTGCTGCACCTCCTTCACAGTGGTTGGCGTTTGTCAATTACGCACGGCTGACACCCGGTCAACCTCCATCTTCACCCCTGACGCAGACAACTGATAACCCAAAAAGGAGATCGACTCCTGGAAAAACAGACACTTCTCTGCCTTGACATACAGGTCGTGCTCCAACAGCCTCCTCAACACTCGGCGCACCAGAGCCACATGCTCGACTCGGGTAGACGAGTACACGAGAATGTCATCTATGTACACGACCACCCCCTGCCCCTGCATGTCCCTGAATATCTCATCCACGAATGATTGGAAAACTGAAGGAGCGTTCATCAACCCGTATGGCATGACAAGATACTCGTAATGGCCCGAGGTGGTACTAAAGGCTGTCTTCCAATCATCGCCCTCCCTAATGCGCACCAAGTTGTACGCGCTCCTGAGATCTAATTTAGTGAAAAAACGCGCCCCGTGCAATGACTCCGTCATGGTCGCAATCAGAGGAAGTGGATAACTGTACTTCACCGTGATCTGATTGAGACTACGGTAATCAATGCACGGGCGTAACCCTCCATCATTTTTCTTCACAAAAAAGAAACTTGAGGACGCAGGGGAAGTGGATGGCCGTATGTATCCTTGTCTCAGAGATTTGTCTATGTAAGTCTCCATAGCTCTCTTCTCCTCCTGAGACAGAGGATACACATGGCTCCGTGGGAGCGCAGCTCCTGCCTGGAGGTCTATCGCACAATCTCCCTGCCTATGGGGAGGCAACTGCGTCGCCCTCGACTTACTGAACACAATAGCCAAATCCTCATACTCAGGGGGAACGTGCAATGCGGGCACCTGGTTTGGACTCTCCACCGAGGTAGCCCCTACGGAAACACCTAAACATCGACCCACACACTGGGCAGACCACTCCATCAGAGCCCTCTCCTGCCACGAAATAGACGGGTTATGGATACTCAACCAGGGCATGCCCAGCACCACCGGATACGCAGGCGAGTCGATCAGAAATAGCTGGATCATCTCCTTATGACCTCCCTGCGCACACATCCTAAGTGGCGCCGTGACCTCCCTGATCAAGCCCGATCCCAACGGACGGCTATCTAGGGCATGAACGGGGAATGGGACGTCAACAGGAAGAAGGGGAATCCCTAATTCTAAACAAAATTTCCTATCAACAAAATTCCCAGCCGCGCCTGAATCTACCAGCGCCTTATGCTGGGAATGAGGTGCTACCTGTGGAAAACGCACAGGTATACAGAAGTGCGCAACAGAGAGCTCTGGGTGAGTGGGGCGCCTACTCACCTGGAAGGACTCCCCAGTGCGGGGCCTGTCTTCTCCCCTAGGAGGCCATCCCCAGCACCTAGCCGCGGTGTGTCCTCCACGGCCACAGTTGGTGCAGGAGACAGGCCCCCTCGTACTCCGACCCCTCCTCTCTCTAGCGCCAGCGCCCCCAAGCTCCATAGGGCTCGGCTCGGAGGCGCTGGAGGGTGAAATGGACGGACCCCCCTCGGAACGTCCGCGGGTAGCCAGCAGGGTGTCCAGCCTGATGGACATGTCGACTAACTGGTCGAAAGAGAGACTGGTGTCCCTACAGGCCAGCTCCCGACGGACGTCCTCTCGTAGACTACAGCGGTAGTGATCGATGAGGGCCCGCTCATTCCACCCTGCATCCGCCGCTAGAGTACGGAATTCTAACGCGAACTCCTGGGCGCTCCTCCTCCCCTGCCGGAGGCAGAACAGACGCTCCCCCGCCGCTTTCCCCTCCGGTGGATGGTCAAACACCGCCCTGAAGCGGCGGGAGAACTCAGCGTATGTGATGGTGGTAGCGTCTATCCTCCTCCACTCGGCGTTGGCCCATTCCAACGCCTTGCCGGTAAGGCAGGAGATGAGGGCGGACACGCTCTCATGTCCCGAGGGCGCCGGGTGCACGGTGGCCAGGTATAGCTCCACCTGGAGAAGGAAGCCCTGACACCCGGCAGCGGTCCCATCGTAGGCCCTCGGGAGCGAGAGTCGAATTCCCCTGTGTTCCGGTGCGGGAATGGGCTGACAGGCTGATGGTGATGGCAGGGGAGGTGGAGTTGGGGGTGTCCCTCGGGTCTCCCAGCGTTGAAGTGTGTTAATAACATCCTGCAGGGCGGTCCCGATCCGAAGGATCTGGTCATAGCGCACTGTAAATAGTAGCGCACCAACACGACAGCGAAAACAATCACACACAACACCTGACAAACACAACGAGAACTTATAGGACACTAATGACGCTAAACGACAACAGGTGTACATAATCCAGACAAAACCAAACGAACATAGAAACATACAACGGTGGCAGCTAGTATTCCGGAGACGACGAACGCCGAAGCCTGCCCGAGCAAGGAAGAGAGGCAGCCTCGGCCGAAACCGTGACAACCTGACTCAGTTACACCAGCTATGTCAGGAGGAATGGGCCAAAATTCACCCAACTTATTGTGGGAAGCTTGTGGAAGGCTACCCGAAACGTTTGACCCATGTTAAACAATTTAAAGGCAATGCTACCAAATTCTAATTGAGTGTATGTAAACTTCTGACCCACTGGGAATGTGATGAAAGAAATAAAAGCTGAAATAAGTCAGCCTCTCTTCTATTATTCTGACATTTCACATTCTTAAAATAAAGTGGTGATCCTAATTGACCTAAGACAGGGAAGTTTTACTAGGATTAAATGTCAGGAATTGTGAAAAACTGAGTTTAAATGTATTTGGCTAAGGTGCATGTAAACTTCCGACTTCAACTGTATATAATGGTCAAAAATAGCTACATCTGAAACGTCCTCTCTGACGGTGTGCATATGTCTATCTTAGTTCGTCAGTCAATAGGGGATTGTATATTTCTTTGTGTGTCCATCAATAGGCTAGAAGAGGACTGTACATTTCTTTGTGTGTCCATCAATAGGATAGACGAGGTCTGTAAATTTCAGCCTGTGTAAATGAAAAGCAGTATATTAGAATACAATATTATTTATGGATACAAAATTAGTTGAGGAATGAATGAACAACCTGTAGTTACAGCCCACAGAACAGAACATGATGCTACACACCCACTCAGCCCAGAGAGAAACCAGACAGTTACAGACAGACATACAGACAGACAGACAGACAGACAGACAGACAGACAGGCAGACAGACAGGCAGACAGGCAGACAGGCAGACAGGCAGACAGACAGACAGACAGACAGACAGACAGACAGACAGACAGACAGACAGACAGACAGACAGACAGACAGACAGACAGACAGACAGACAGACAGACAGACAGACAGACAGACAGACAGACAGACAGACAGACAGACAGACAGACAGACAGACAGAGAGGGATATAGTGGGCTATGGCAGAGTGGAACGCTCTAAAATGTAGGTTTATGTGGGATTAAGTGATGGGAACTGCAGGAGAATCTCAAATTGAAGAGATGCATTAGTGACGTTTACTGAGGCTTTGGAGCAGATTACCACACACACACACACACACACACACACACACACCGTCGAGGAGAGTAGGGTTTAGTTAAAGACTGGGAATATCTCTACTGTCCCAATCACAGATGGCCAAGAGAGAAGCAGGGGTAGAAATTGAGGAAAGGGGAGAGGGGGGAGGTAGGAGAGGGAGAAGAGGGGGAGGGAGGAGAGGGAGGAGAGAGAAGCAGGGGTAGAGAGGGAGGAAAAGGAGGGATGGGGAGAGGAGAGAGAATGGGATATGGCTGATGATGCTATATTATGACAATGATAAGAGGGAGGGATAGAAGGAGCTGGGAGAGGGAAAAGAGAGAGAGGGGGGAAGACAGAGGGAAGGAGGGGGAGAGGGTGTATTTAATAAATAAGACTTCAGGGAGAGGGAGGAGAGAGGGTGAAGTGAGGGAGGAGAGAAGGAAGAGAGAGGGAGGAGAGTGGGAGGAGAGAGGGTGGAGAGAGGGAGGAGAGAGGGAGGAGAGAGGGAGGAGAGAGGGAGGAGAGTGGGAGGAGAGAGGGTGGAGAGAGTGTGGAGAGAGGGAGGAGAGAGGGAGAAGAGAGGGAAGAGGAGGGAGGAGAGAAGGAAGAGAGAGGGAGGAGAGTGGGAGGAGAGAGGGTGGAGAGAGGGAGGAGAGAGGGAGGAGAGAGGGAGGAGAGAGGGAGGAGAGTGGGAGGAGAGAGGGTGGAGAGAGTGTGGAGAGAGGGAGGAGAGAGGGAGAAGAGAGGGAAGAGGAGGGAGGAGAGAGGGATGAGAGAGGGAGAAGAGAGGGATGAGAGAGGGATGAGAGAGGTAAGAAAGATGGTAGAGAGATGGAACGAAGAGGGAAGTAAAGATGGGAAGAGAGAGGGAGGAGAGAGGGAGGAGAGAGGGAGGAGAGAGGTAAGAAAGATGGTAGAGAGATGGAACGAAGAGGGAAGTAAAGATGGGAAGAGAGGGAGGAGAGAGGGAGGAGAGAGGGAAGTGAAGATGGGAAGAGAGAGAGAGGAGAGAGGGAGGAGAGAGGGAAGTAAAGATGGGAAGAGAGAGGGAGGAGAGAGGGTGGTAAAGATGGGAAGAGAGAGGGAGGAGAGAGGGAAGTAAAGATGGGAAGAGATCTGATAAAAAGAAGAAAAAGGAGAGACAGAGAGGATAAAATCACTTCTTTATGTATATCAGTAAAACTGTGTCCCAAATTACACCCTATTCCCTACATGGTGGACTTATTTTGACTAGGGTGCTATTTGGGAGGCATTCTTTAATTGCCTTGGCGAAGGCCACACATACCCAGCATTTAATACACATTTAAATATGGACCTGCCTTCAGATAAACACCAGAAAGCAGCTCTAATCAACTTCCTCAGAGCTCTGTATGAGTGTGTGTGTGTGTGTGTGTGTGCGTGCGTGCGTGCGTGCATGCCTGTGTGAGTGCTTTCATCTGCGCGTGTATGCATGTCTGAGCTTGTTTAAGGGTATCCAAGGGGAATCCCATAGGAGTGTATGCAGTAAACTAATTAGTGGAGTTGGGGTGCAGGGTCAAATAAGGATGGGGTTACACAGCCACAGGGGTTATGAGGTGTGTGTGTGTGTGTGTTAGTCTACTTTAGACGTGGAGGTAGCGTATGTCTAGTATGTGTACAGTAATGTCTGTGTGTTGTACCCTGTCTGTCTCTCTGTCTAGCACTCCCTTTCTCTCATAAAAGTCATAGCATAGGCTTAACATGGGCAAGCTCAACATTGCCAGTACGATGGCTATTCTCTTGTGTGGAACAGAGAGACTGTGCTTGATATAGGACACACACACACACACACACACACACACACTCTTAACCACGCTGCACAGCTTAGCAACAGCAGAATCTTCTTAAATCTATACTAATCCATTATCCTCTGGGTGCACTGTCTCCAGCTCTCCTCTCTCCGCAGGGGGACTGGTTTGTGTGTTTGCGTGTGTGCGTGCGTGAGTGTGTGCGTGTGTGCGTGTGTGTGTGTGTGTGTGTGTGGTAGGGTAGTAGATCATGTAGCATCTGTTCTCTGCTCTGCTCCAGCGAAGCACCAATCAAAGGTGATTACCGCTGTTGACAAGTTACCACGCCAACCAACCGCTGCCACCATTGTCTCAACAGTTTTAGAGGAAGGAGTGTGAGGGGAAGACACATTGTTGTTGTTGTTGATGTTGTTGATGTTGTTGTTGTTTTGGTTCCATTCAACTTGGTAGAAGCTAGTCGGTGTTCAGTTGGTCATGAGGGAATTGACAGAGTGTTATGTTGTCCTGCCTATACTGTCTATGAACACAAACATGTTCAGTCTTTAGTTGACATTACATAATCTCTCGAGACACCGTGGCTACACTGGAAATTATCAACATGTCACAGCGATGTTGCTGTTCTGACTCGCTTGCTTCCGGTATTCGGCCTACGCACACTGCTAGAAAATAACCACTCACTGCGATATACAGTAGATGGTAAAGATAGTGTGTTGCTGGGTAGAAGTACAACTGCAGTCCGTTTAATGTGTCAGAGACTCTATAGGATGTGAAGTGGAATGATGTCACAGAGGGTTAGGCAGTCTTAATTGCAGTCCTGTCTAGATAGCATTCCATATGTGTAGCACACAGCACAGGACAATCCATAGAATCTGATTTAGAGCTCTAATTCTATGGAACACGGATTCACACTTCTAATTCTATGGAACACAGATTCACACTTCTAATTCTATGGAACACGGATTCACACTTCTAATTCTATGGAACACAGATTCACACTTCTAATTCTATGGAACACAGATTCACACTTCTAATTATATGGAGCACAGATTCACACTTCTAATTCTATGGAACACAGATTCACACTTCTAATTCTATGGAACACATATTCACACTTCTAATTCTATGGAACACAGATTCACACTTCTAATTCTATGGAGCACAGATTCACACTTCTAATTCTATGGAACACAGATTCACACTTCTAATTCTATGGAACACGGATTCACACTTCTAATTCTATGGAATGAGGAATTACACGTTTAATTCTATGTTAAAAAACGACATACAAGGGACGTGGTCTAGGGATTTGACCATTTGTGGTGCACTGCTTATAGGATAAGCATAAAATGAGATGAAAAGCGAGGGAGGGAGCGAAGGATGGAGAGAGGCCAGAGAGCGAGAGAGTGGAGGGAGAGAGCTTGGTGGTATTCAAAGGTCATCGTCACAATGACGTCTAATTAGGTGTCAGTATGGCTGGGAGCGTGGACCTAGCATAAAACTGAGGCTGTGTCCCTTGTTTTTAACCAGAGCCAGACCAAAGTAGTACACTATGTAGGCAATAGGTGCCATTTGGGACGCATCCACAGCCAATTAAAGCCCAGCCACGAACAGGGCATCGACAATGGCGCCGCAGTGGAGACGATCCAACATGGAGGCCCAGTAGCACTGAACAAACAGGGGATTGAGGTGACTTGCAGTAAAAGGGGGATAGCTTATGCAAATGACCCCTGGTTCTGGCCAGAAGAAGTCAGTGGAGCTTGCAAGAGCTGACGGGTGCAGAAAGTTAACTACTTACACAGAGCTGTTGGACTGGCTGGCCCTCAGACTGTTTATAATGCATTGACTTGGAACCAACACAGATATGTTTTTGGTAGTGATTTCTTTTAAACTATGTGGTTACAATAGTTACACTCGTATTCTTTCTACTGTTAATTCAACACTACTACTGGGTGGAGACTTTGTAATGCATTGCATTTATTTATTTATAAAGCCCTATTGCAAAAACTCCCACATTATCTGATATCTTTACTTATAGGGAAGTAGGAGTTACCATACCACATCACAGGGATGGTAACTCTGGGAATTCCATCTGTTGCTAAAGACTTAGGAAAAACAGATTTTAGTTTCTATGCACCCCATGTATAGAACAATCTTCAGAGTTCTCTTAAACTACATAGATTGGTGCCTCTCTGGCAGTTCAACTTGTTGATCGAGGACCTCTTTGTTGAGGAAAGGGGATTGTTTTTCTTGAGTGTGTCTGTACTTTCGCATTCGCTTGTATTGTGTAAAATGTGTGAAATTTGTAAAATGCAAGGCTCCCTTGTGAAAGAGACCGTGGTCTCAATGGGACTCCCTGTTGAAAAAATAAATAAAAAATTTAAACAATAAAACATTTGCTTGGAACAAACAGCATCTTCTTTGACTTTGTTTTGCAGTCCTGTCTAAGCTTATTGAACTATCTTGCTAATAAACTAGGTGACAACCGTAGGAAGATTATTTTCTGTCTAAGCTTATTGAACTATCTTGCTAATAAACTAGGTGACAACCGTAGGTAGATTATTTTCTGTCTAAGCTTATTGAACTATTTTACTAATAAACTAGGTGACAACCGTAGGTAGATTATTTTCTGTCTAAGCTTATTGAACTATCTTGCTAATAAACTAGGTGACAACCGTAGGAAGATTATTTTCTGTCTAAGCTTATTGAACTATCTTACTAATAAACTAGGTTGCTGCTCTTTAATTTGCTTTATTCAACACTATTTATTCTGTAAACAACTTGTAAAAACCATGTAGACATAATAACATCAGCCGATAACAAAAACTTGTGGTTTAGTGAAGCAATTCTTAACACGGGCCTCCTTTGTTGTCTGTTCTCATAGTAAGAGAACATTCTTTGCTTTGCTGCAATCTAGTACTTCATCTTTCTGGCCTTACAGTTAGAAAACATAACTTGTTGGCCGCAAATCTATCTGCAGATGTTTTCTCTCTGTGTAGCCTCTTCATGTGTATGGTTAGGACATAACCATTATGGAGAAAACATATGTTGCTGGTTGTATTATATCTAAATGGTTTCTCTGGGTGCATCCAAATGGCACCCTATTCCCCATAAAGTGCACTAGTTTTAACCAGAGCCCCATGGGTCCTTGGTGCACTATATACAGTTGTGCTGTAATACACTGGCACCCTTGCACGGTTCACTATTTCTTGTAACATTATCATTAAGGAGAAAACATATGTTGCTGGTTACCATTATCACTAATTGGTTTCTCTCTGTTCTGTAATGTTCTTCTCCACAGTAAGGGCATCTTATCCCTGTCTACACTCCACATCAAAACGCATGCTGTTGACTTGAGGGAGATTGGCGGCTGGCGTGTGTGTGTGCGCGTGCGTGCGAGTGTGCGTGTGTTTGTGAAGCGGGTGAAGCGGCGGTTATTTTTACGCCACTCCGGTCTGATGGGCAGAACTTGGCCTCCTTTTCAAAGCCGCCTGCCATCTGGCACCAGCATCTTGGGAGGAAGAGAAGAGAGAGAATGCACAGACACACAAACACATGCACACACACACACACACACATACACACACACACACACACACAGGGACACATGCATAGGACACACACACAAACACACAAACACACAAACACACACACAAACACAAACACACACATAGGACACACACACAAACACAAACACACACACACACACACACACACACAGGGACACACACACATGGTGAGACACACACACAAACACACACAGACACACACACGGATGAACACACACACACACACACACACTGTAATGTAGAAGATAGATGAGAGGATGTCAAGTAGTTTCTTATTCTCAACCTGAACTCTTCTCTTGCTCCAGACAACCAATTCAATCTGATCTCTGAAAAACCTCCTGTGAAGATTTTCCTGTTTAACTAGTTAAGACTACACCATACAAGACATAACTTTATGGGAAAACACTTTGGATCTTTTGAAAGCATCTTCATTTTCTCTGAATGTACTTGTAGGAACATTGAACATTTTGAACCTTTTATAGTATAGTATTTTCATTTTCTCTGGCAGTATTTTGTGGGTTCAGTTGACTCTAATTGGTTGGAGAATGGTGCTATGGCAACACCAGAGTTGTAGGTTTTCTAGCTTAGCTTTGATTCTGACATATGACACATTTACAGAAACTACTGTGATAACTGTAAGTCTCTGTAGATAAAAACATCTGCTAGAAAGTCCATATCTAGATTTGAGTCCAAAATGACACCCTATTCCCTGTATGGGCTCTGGTCAAAAGTAGTGCACTATATAGGGAATAGGGTGTGATTTGGGACGAAGCCCATGTCACTGACGGGACTTTTTTACAAGCCGTATAGGCCATTACCGTAGCTACCAACCAAACCAATCAAACCTTTCCATTGTAGCTACAGCAGCTACCTCCTGGATGGAGGTGTTGTTCATTTCCAGACTGGTTTAATTACCAGGATTACAGCCACCTGGTAGAGTGGTATCAGACAGACAGATTATAGGTCCTGTAGGGACACATACAGCAGGGTACAACATTGTGGAACATATCAGATAGAAATAAACTACCGGTCAAAAGTTTTAGAACACCTAGTCATTCAAGAGTTTTTCTTTATTTTTACTATTTTCTACATTGTAGAATAATAGTGAAGACATCAAAACTATGAAATAACACATGTGGAATCATGTTGTAACCAAAAAAGTGTTAAACAAATCCAAATATATTTTATATTTGAGATTCTTCAAGTAGCCACCCTTTGCCTTGATGACAGCTTTGCACACTCTTGGCATTCTCTCAACCAGCTTCGCCTGGAATGCTTTTCCAACAGTCTTGAAGGAGTTCCCACATATGCTGAGCAATTGTTGACTGCTTTTCCTTCACTCTGCGGTCCGACTCATCCCAAACCATCTCAATTTGGTTGAGGTTGGGGGATTGTGGAGGCCAGGTCATCTGATGCAGCACTCCATCACTCTCCTTCTTGGTAAAATAGCCCTTACACAGCCTGGAGGTGTGTTGGGTCAATGTCCTGTTGAAAAACAAATGATAGTCCCACTAAGCCCAAACCAGATGGGAAGGCGTATCGCTGCAGAATACTGTTGTAGCCATGCTGGTTAAGTGGGCCTTGAATTCTAAATAAATCACACACAGTGTCACCAGCAAAGCACCACAACACCATAACACCTCCTCATCCATGCTTTACGGTGGGAAATAAACATGCAGATATAATCCGTTCATCCACACCACGTCTCACGAAGACACGGCAGTTGGAACCAAAAATCTCAAATTTGGACTCCAGACCAAAGGACACATTTCCACCTGTCTAATGTCAATTGCTATTTCTTGGCCCAAGCAGGTCTCTTCTTATTATTGGTGTCCTTTAGTAGTGGTTTCTTTGCAGCAATTCGACCATTAAGGCCTGATTCACACAGTCTCCTCTGAACAGTTGATGTTGAGATGTGTCTGTTACTTGAACTCTGTAAAGCATTTATTTGTGCTGCAATTTCTGAGGCTGGTAACTCTAATGAACTTATAATATGATATGGCTCTTAGCAGACGCTTTTATCCAAAGCCACTTACAGTCATGCGTGCATACATTTTTGTGTATGGGTGGTCCCGGGGATCGAACCCACTACCCTGGCGTTACAAGCGCTGTGCTCTACCAGCTGAGGTAACTCTGTGTCTTCCATTCCTGTGGCGGTCCACATGAGAGCCAGTTTCATCATAGCACTTGATGGTTTTTGCGACTGCACTTGAAGAAACTTTCAAAGTTCTTGACATTTTCCGTATTGACTGAACTTCATGTCTTAAAGTAATGATGGACTGTCGTTTCTCTTTGCTTATTTGAGCTGTTCTTGCCATAATATGGACTTGGTCTTTTACCAATTAGGGCTATCTTCTGTATACCCCCGCTACCTTGTCACAACACAACGGATTGGCTCAAACGCATTAAGAAGGAAAGAAATTCCACAAATGAACTTTTAAGAAGGCACACCTGTTAATTGAAATGCGTTAAAATATATTTGGTTACTACATGATTCCATATGCGTTATTTCATAGTTTTGATGTCTTCACTATTATTCTACAATGTAGAAAATAGTCAAAATAAAGAAAAACCTTGAGTAGGTGTGTCCAAACTTTTGACCGGTAGTGTATATCTTTTAGATCAGACATGCATGTAATTATTATATTTGTTTATTTGACAGGGACCCTATACCACATATTTTGCACCAGATCATGGGTAAATGTCATCAGTCCCTATCAGTCCCTATTTGACATGGACAGCAAAGTGAAGTGTTGTTGCTAAGTGAGGTGTTGTTGCCAAGTGAAGTGTTGTTGCCAAGTGAAGTGTTGTTGCCAAGTAAAGTGTTGTTGCCAAGTGAAGTGTTGTTGCCAAGTGAAGTGTTGTTTGTTTCTGTCTAAGTTTAATAACTAGAGAAGACCTCTATAGACACCAAGTGAATTCTCATTGAAATATATCCACTCTGTCCATGACATTTCCATCTGCAATGTTCAGTTATCTATGTTGAGGTGAATTAGTTGTGTATTTCTGTCTAGTTTTAATAACTAGACCCCCTCCCCCCCATAGACACCAGGTGAGGTGTTATGGAACCATATGGTATACCCCAGACAGACTAGGCCTACTAGGACTGACTACAGGGTACAAGTGAGGTCAGAGTTTGGAGCTAGGGGAGATTGGGCTGACGTGACCCCTCTAGCTGCAGAGATGAGAAGGTAAGCCCTGCCTGCCGCCTGGACGGACGTGTGGAGAGCAAAACCTCTTACAAACTGTCAACAACTCCCACCCACCATATGCTTATGAGGTCAAACTTCACCAAATTAACTGCTTTAGTCCACCAAAGCTGTCAATTTTAAGCGTCTGATTGACAAGCTAATTCCTTGTGTGCTCGGACAGTAGCAACAGGGCAGCCATGACACCCTCCGTCTGTTGTAAACAGAGCACTATTACAGGATAACTGAGTTAACAGGGACTAAGGTGAAGGTTTTGGTTAAGATGAACTGCTTTCAGAAAGCCTTCTGGACATTCAGTACTACACCAAATGAACAGTGGTGGCACCATGGAATCACTAGGACAGCCAAGGGGTAGCTTGGTCGTTGCGTGAAGCTGCTTGCAATCCATGGTGTACATGCGTGCAAAGATGCAAAACGTGAAGAAATACTTAGTGCTAGGCTTATTCTTGAGGGTGCTTCAGCACCGGCAAGCCCCTTAATGGAGCCAACCATTCTAATGAAGACCAAAGTGTGGACTCATCAGAAGAAACGGCTTGTTGTGCCTCTGACTAGAATCCTCCCTAGAAACCTCCTGACCCCACATGTGATTAATAATTCGGTTTAGTTGATCAAATCTATCAATTCAGGTCACAAGATTGACAAGCTAAATCCTTAAAGAGCTTGGAGACACAGATACTGGGTATAGAACTAGGTTATACATCTCTAACTAGATCAGTCAAATATCACGTGTAGATTAGGAGTTGATTAATCAATATGAATACCTACCCCTAGCTCCTAGACCCTTGGGACTTGTGCACAGTAGAGCTGAAATATTTTGAGATTATGGTTTGGTGGAGTTAGGAATCTACCAATCCAAGTCTGTGATTGAGAAGCTTATCCATTTGAGATCTTGACATTGCTTGTGTATGTTGATGTGTGACTGTCTTGGGTTGCCTAATCCCACATTGACCCCTAACCCCTAGCTCCTAGGTCCTGCATCCTAGGCCCTTGGGTCTCTTGGGGTGCCTAATCCGTATTGAACCCTAGCCCCTACACTGTAGGCCCCTAACCCCACCCTCCTACTTATTAGACCCCCTGGCCCTCTGTAGAAATGAGATCTTTTGAGGTGAAGGTTTACGTCCATTGTTATGTCTGGGAGCTATGTAGCTGAGGAACGCTCAACTCCATTCTCTTATATCGAGGTGGTCACACAACTTGCTAGCAACAACATTGAGTCACCATCAGTCGATACTTGTAAAAATGTAAATTCTGAAAACGCTTGCCTGTACCTATGTTTGAGCAGTGATACTATCAAGAGCAGTGATACTATCAAGAGCAGTGATACTATCAAGAGCAGTGATACTATCAAGAGCAGCGATAATATCAAGAGCAGCGATAATATCAAGAGCAGCGATAATATCAAGAGCAGCGATACTATCAAGAGCAGCGATACTATCAAGAGCAGCGATACTATCAAGAGCAGCGATAATATCAAGAGCAGCGATACTATCAAGAGCAGCGATACTATCAAGAGCAGTGATACTATCAAGAGCAGTGATACTATCAAGAGCAGTGACACTATCAAGAGCAGTGATACTATCAAGAGCAGTGATAATATCAAGAGCAGTGATACTATCAAGAGCAGCAATACTATCAAGAGCAGCGATAATATCAAGAGCAATGATACTATCAAGAGCAGTGATACTATCAAGAGCAGTGATAATATCAAGAGCAGTGATAATATCAAGAGCAGTGATACTATCAAGAGCAGTGACACTATCAAGAGCAGTGATACTATCAAGAGCAGTGATAATATCAAGAGCAATGATAATATCAAGAGCAGTGATACTATCAAGAGCAGTGATAATATCAAGAGCAGTGATACTATCAAGAGCAGTGATACTATCAAGAGCAGTGATACTATCAAGAGCAGTGATAATATCAAGAGCAGCGATAATATCAAGAGCAGCGATACTATCAAGAGCAGTGATACTATCAAGAGCAGTGATACTATCAAGAGCAGTGATACTATCAAGAGCAGCGATAATATCAAGAGCAGTGATACTATCAAGAGCAGTGATAATATCAAGAGCAGTGATAATATCAAGAGCAGTGATAATATCAAGAGCAGTGATACTATCAAGAGCAGTGACACTATCAAGAGCAGTGATACTATCAAGAGCAGTGATAATATCAAGAGCAGTGATAATATCAAGAGCAGTGATACTATCAAGAGCAGTGATAATATCAAGAGCAGTGATACTATCAAGAGCAGTGACACTATCAAGAGCAGTGATACTATCAAGAGCAGTGATACTATCAAGAGCAGTGATACTATCAAGAGCAGTGATAATATCAAGAGCAGTGATACTATCAAGAGCGGTGTGCGGGTTTCTTCTTTGTTCTCATCTTATTCAACTGTTACCATGGCACCTGCAATAAAAATAGCTCAGATGTGTTAGTGCCTTTTAAATCAAATACAACCACTGACTTTTTCCTCATTTGTGTTGCTCAGCTGGATACGTAGCGGCCTTGACGTACTACCTAAGCTGAGATTCAACTGGCACAAGCACATTCACGCCGAGTGTCACAGGCTGCCATGTGCAACAGCATCAGTTGAGTAATCTTGTTTCTGCACTATGGTATTGGACCAAAGACGTTACTGCACATCACAGGCTGCCATCTACTACATCCACTACTATCCCTGATGGAAGATAGTGGACATCCGGACTGACAGACAAACACGTGCAACAAATAGACAGACAGAGACAATATTGCTGGAAATTAATTTGCAGATATTGTGTTATGTTTTTTTAACCAGGGGTGGGATAATGTCAATGTGGCTTCGATTGGATAGTAGCTGGGAGCTTTATGACAGTTTGCGACGGAACACATGAAAACAAATGCATGTACTGTCAGAATTGATTGGAGAGCTACTCATAGGTGGGCTGCTAGCTACTGGTAGCTGGGGATCTACCTGTCGGAGACCCCTGCTGTAGACATGCAGGCTACGTCCCAAATGGCACCCTATTCCCTTAATAGTGCACTACCTCTGACCAGGGCCATGCATGAGTTCTGAGGTGAAGGTCTTGGTTAAGATGAGCTGCTTTCACGAAGCCTTCTGAACATTCAGTACGTGGACCTGATTGTGTATAATGTAACACATTCCACCCTGGAATAATGTAACACATTCCACCCTGACCCGATCACTCCACCGGATCACTCCACCGGATAATCTCAAAGAGGATGACAGTTTTAGTCGTCTCAGGTGATGTTGTGGCTATGGTGCTGCCACAGGTGGTCATCTAACGAGGCCCTGTGTAGCTCAGTTGGTAGAGCATGGCGCTTGCAACGCCAGGGTTGTGGGTTCGTTTCCCACAGGGGGGCCAGTATGAAAAATGTATGCACTCACTAACTGTAAGTCGCTCTGGATAAGAGCGTCTGCTAAATGACTAAAATGTAAATGTAACTACAGGTATTGTACATCTGCGCCCGATCCCTCAAATTACATACTGTATGAGTAACTGGATCAGTTGTGGCTACTGTTGTCATAGGCTGTCATCAATGTAGGCTTTTGACCCTGAACCTATACAGCTTCCAAAACAGGATTAGCCAACCTCTAGCCCTTCCAGATACTTTAACACGTGTTATTTCGTCATGTTTTGTGTGCTGTTCAGCTGAGTGTTGCGGCTGTGGCACTGTAACTTGCTGTTATGGTAGAGATGTACTAACCTGGAGAACACAATAACTCCTAAACAAGATTACCTAATGTGCGAGACCTTGACTGGCTTCAGTACAACAGTTCAATAACAGGGTGCTTCAACTCAATTCAAGACCTTGACTGGCTTCAGTACAACAGTTCAATAACAGGGTGCTTCAACTCAATTCAAGACCTTGACTGGCTTCAGTACAACAGTTCAATAACAGGGTGCATCAACTCAATTCAAGACCTTGAGGCGGAGCAAAGCCTGTTTCTTTCAATGACAAAAAAAAAAAAAAGGTACAGCTAGATTACAGCACTTGAAGCATCTTGTCGAGGGACTGGTAAATACTGTAGCCTTGGAAAACTCTAGTGAAAGCCACACGTATGTCCATTTGTCCTTCACAATCACAAATAACATCCTCTAAATAATTGTTGCTTAGTTACTTGTATTTGTTGTTCTTTACTATTGGGTTCTTTAAATGTGAACTATGCAGACATCGCGCCTCCATTTCATGGTTGCTAAAACTCTAAAGTTTGCCTAATTTCACTTTATGTGACAAAATCTAAACTGCTGTGAAATGTATTTCCCATAATCAAAAATATTGTGTTTTCAGCTGTTTGAAGCTGGTGTACAAAACCGAAAGTTAAAGACGCAAAAAACTAAACTTAAGAACAGGAAGCATAGAGCACATAGAACTAATATATCGCTTCTTAGACTTGCTTTCAAGTAAAAGTATTGATCTGTAACTCACATTTCAATGTGAATTTGGTCAGTTCGCCCAAAAAGTTACATATTGCCACTTTAAGTGTAATGTTTTTCTCTTTGACCTTCTATGTCTGTCAGCAAGGTGAAAGTACACTAGAATGACAAGGTCAGTACACTAGAATGACAAGGTCAGTACACCATAATGACAAGGTCAGTACACCATAATGACAAGGTCAGTACACCATAATGACAAGGTCAGTACACTAGAATGACAAGGTCAGTACACTACAATGACAAGGTCAGTACACTAGAATGACAAGGTCAGTACACCATAATGACAAGGTCAGTACACTAGAATGACAAGGTCAGTACACTAAAATGACATTCTGTATTTTACCACCAATAAAGAGACTGAAGAAGAAGGTCCTCTTTTTAGGGGACCTTCGTGGTTCTGGTACTTGTTCTGACCAACATTATTGATTATAAATCGATCTGTGGATACCGTAGATCGAAATGGCTTGCATTGAACAATAGCCCTGGTTACCACGGACACAGCAGTATTTTTTCTGAGCGTGTGTGATTTAGGATGTGAAATCTGAAACCACTTGAAGCTGGGTTGTCCCTCCTACCATTTCATTCGCTCTTCCGACTGTCCATCAACTCCTGGCAGAACTCTACATCACAGCCACTGACAAAGCACATGCCTGCAATCGTTAGATCGTAGCACAGCAAGAGAGGCTGGTTTCATCACAGCAGCACATTCAGAGATTGATTTACAGTATAGCCATTAATCGAAAAAATGTATAATAGATTTTAAACATAAAACACTTTCTGTCATACATTTACATTTTAGTCATTTAGCAGATGCTCTTATCCAGAGCGACTTACAGTTAGTGAGTGCATACATTTTTATTTTTTATACTGGAATCGAACCCACAACCCTGGCGTTGCAAATGCCATGCTCTACCAACTGAGCCACATCCCTGCTGGCCATTCCCTCCCCTACCCTGGACGACATAGATGGACAATATTAATATGAGATGAAAGTCGAGTTCCCAATGAGTTCAGGAAGCCAAGATAGAGCTCTTTGAGATGTTTACAGCGATGGGGCAGACGTTTTGATCAAGAGAGACCGTTAGAAAATATATACATGTTCTCTAACACTAAAAACATACAAATATTTATTTTACAGTTGTAAAGAAGGTAAAATAGTACAGTTAGTTGTTTTATAATGTGATTATGTTATATTTAGAAAGCATATAAGAAATGTCAAGCCTTATTCATACAGTTTTGTTGAATGGGAAATACATCATATAAAATATTTCATAATTTAATATTTTTATTATGTTTGTACTGTGTACTTGAGCTTGTGTCCTCAAAAGAGACTACACCTCAGCAATTTATAACTATTTTTACCAGAAAGGTGAGATTTTAACCTTTCTTTGAGTATGCAGCACCACTAGTTATTGTTTCATGATAAATAATTACATTTGGGGATGATGTAGATTACATTTTCGATTACATTTAGTTACATTTCATTAGCATTATTGGGCTAAATGTATCACATTATTTTCTCTCTCTCTCTCTCTCTCTCTCTCTCTCTCTCTCTCTCTCTCTCTCTCTCTCTCTCTCTCTCTCTCTCTCTCTCTCTCTCTCTCTCTCTCTCTCTGTCTCTCTCTCTCTCTCTCTCTCTCTCTCTCTCTCTCTCTCTCTCTCTCCTTCCCCCTGTCTTCCTCTTTTATAATCGGTGGGTATTTTTGGTTCCCATTAAATTAATTACACCAATTATTCTCCTTGACAACTAGGCATGGAGTGTGCAGGACACTATTTAACATTGTTCTAATTCCATTCAGTATTATTGCAATAAAACATTAGTCATAATAATTAGCAATTTTGACATCTAATTTAAGATAATTAATTTGTGAGAATATACTAATGCTTATGCAATTACCGTAGTGGAAAGTGTTTTAAGGCTTTAAGAACATAACTGTCCCAGGAGATGCAGCAGTTTTCACAGAGTAACAAACTCTTAACAGGAATATATTTGTAAACACCTGCAATCAGTTCGGTGGAGACGTGAGTATTTGTCACCAGTGTCCTAGCGAGGAGCTCGTTAACAAATTACCTGGGAACAAGCATCATTAATTACCGCTAATCGCTGAGACAAAATTAGTGTTCCACAGTCTGTTACTGTAGTGTGATGTATGTTAGGAGACTCTAGTGTTCCACAGTCTGTTACTGTAGTGTGATGTATGTTAGGAGACTCTAGTGTTCCACAGTCTGTTACCGTAGTGTGATGTATGTTAGGAGACTCTAGTGTTCCACAGTCTGTTACTGTAGTGTGATGTATGTTAGGAGACTCTAGTGTTCCACAGTCTGTTACTGTAGTGTGATGTATGTTAGGAGACTCTAGTGTTCCACAGTCTGTTACTGTAGTGTGATGTATGTTAGGAGACTCTAGTGTTCCACAGTCTGTTACTGTAGTGTGATGTATGTTAGGAGACTCTAGTGTTCCA
>NW_028164316.1:2500-12500 GCF_964263955.1 Coregonus lavaretus | reverse complement strand
CGGCCTCTTTCCTCCTGTGGCCTGCAGATGACAGACTGACACTGGTATTCTGATGGAACACTGCAGCCTCTTTCCTCCTGTGGCCTGCAGATGACAGACTGACAATGGTATTCTGATGGAACACTGCGGCCTCTTTCCTCCTGTGGCCTGCAGATGACAGACTGACACAGGTATTTTGCAGTTCACTCCATTTCCGGAGGTGTTAGATACTGTATAGGAGCCGTGTTTTATTAGACCCTGGATGAGGCTTTTCCTTTTGGTTTCATGTATTCATTTACATCTTTGTTGTTGTTGTTAATTGTTGTTGTTGTGCTTTGCTTTAATATAAATGACCTTGATATACAGAATATGCCGTACATTTATATGAAGCTAGTGGTTTGAGAAAGACAAAATGGAGATTCAGGATATTTTTCACTAGAAGCGTGATCAGACTGTTGTTTATATGGACAGTTAAGATTGAGCTGTTCAAAGGCTTGCAATTTGCTTTGAAATATTGGATTACCTCTTCAAATTTGAATATTTCTACATTTTTTTTTACATAGAGTTATTATGTGATTTGGATATGGGCTTCATTGGACCTCAAATGGATCTACAAGATCTACTGGATCCAAATTTACCAGACCAACAGGTAACAACATATTATTTACCAGACCAACAGGTAACAACATATTATTTACCAGACCAACAGGTAACAGCATATTATTTACCAGACCAACAGGTAACAACATATTATTTACCAGACCAACAGGTAACAACATATTATTTACCAGACCAACAGGTAACAACATATTATTTACCAGACCAACAGGTAACAACATATTATTTACCAGACCAACAGGTAACAACATATTATTTACCAGACCAACAGGTAACAGCAGTATAATAGTATTTTCAATGGAAATAAATTTTAGGTCCCCACGAGGATAGAAGAACGTGTGTGTGTGCGTGAGTGTGTGTGTTTGTGTGTGTGCGTGCATGTGTGTGTGCGTGGGTGTTTGTGTGTGTGTGTGTGTGTGTGTATCACCGGTGATACAAGGCCCAAGGGCGCTGGTTAAAAGTAGTGCACTATGTAGGAAATAGGGTGTCATTTGTTACAGTGTTCTTGTAATAAGATTTTTATTGGAAAAACATCTTGCGCCTTGAAAGTACGTCTTGGAGAGCATAAATCTACTATTAGACGTTGAGATATCACATCGCCAGCTGCGAGACTCTTTATAGAACCAAATCATTATATTAATGAAATGTGTTGCGCCGGGATTGAAAAAGTTCATCCACCACATACAAGAGGTGACTATGAAAACAAATGACTTCAAAGAGAATCTATGTGGATATATAAATTAAATTATGTATCTCCACACGGTTTAAACGAACAATTAGATTTCACCTCCTTCCTATAAGCCACATTTAGACTGTTATACAAAAACGCTGTCCATATCAGATTCTACATATCGTTTATGAGTTGGCCCCACGTATTTATGAACGGCTTTGCGTGATGTCCTTCGTGGTGGGCTATCTCATGAATTGATATTGTGAGTGGACACCTGGGGCGATTGATTTGTGAGTTGCCCTTCGTGCCCGCTGCTACACCCTATAATTCCGTATCTCTTTGTGACTCATTTGTATACAGGTAGACCAGAAAAGCTACATCCCTGATGATTGGCAACCCTGATTAGAAGCGCCTTCTGTTATTTACAAATGCTGTTATTAATTAAAATAACACTGTACCTACACACTAAAGAAGAAGGCTGTAAAGCCGAAACGTCTGTGTACGCTTTCCCTGATGCAGTGAAAATAATTAAAAACATTGAATGATGAAGTAAGCTTTATGCGATGTCTTTTTGAGCGAGAACCCATTACACCTCTCTGTTTATCATTTGGGAAGCAGACTACTTCTATGGTTACGGTGACTGCGTGACCTCTACAGGGTCGTTCCCTACTCTAGGTGAGGTAATGAGTCACAGGCCTGATTCCGTCACCCCTGGTTACCAGATCACTGATTCCGTCACCACCGGTTATCTCTCTACTTCCTGGATAGGATAGGGTGTGATGGAGGGGATTGAGGTGTGTGTATGCGTGTGTGTGTGTGGGGAGGAGGTAGTCTGCTGTAAGAGATGGGTGGAGAATCAACAGAGTTAACCTTTGAGGAATGAGTTTTTTGACAGTCTTTCAGTACAGATCGGACGTGTCACCTGAAAAATAGGTATTTCCAAGTGTGTTGAGGTGTAATGAGGAAAGGATGGGATCAGAGGCTTATAGAGCAGAGAGAGGGATTACAGGTCAGCTACAGAGGATATTAGTCTGAATGTGACGAGGTGCTTAGAGACAAACTAAGACAGAATAAAGAGAGCTTCCATGTTTGGAATGCAGTAGGTCACCCTTAACGTTCCTGCTCTTGATGATGAAGTGTGTGTGTGTGAGTGAGTCCATACGTGCGAGCATAGGCTGTGAGTGTAACTACATGAATTCCAGTGCGACGAGGTATGTGGGGAATGGGGCTAGCTGTACCAAATGTGGGTCGAGTGGAGAGAGGATTGTGAGTCTATTTCTTCAAAGTAATGAAGTGTGTCTGAGGATATAGAGGCCGTCTCAAATGGCACCATACTCCCTATGTAGTGTGCTGCTGTTGACCAGGGTCCACTACGTAGGGAATAGGGTGCCATTTGAAACACAGCCATAGACAGAGAGCTAGGTCATCTATATATAGGTCTTATAACAGATTCCTTTATGTGAGGTGTTCTACAGCATGCTGAGTGCATTTCTAGTATGTGTATGTGATCCCTAAGGGAACTGAACCGACAACCTTGATGTTGCTAATGCCATGCTCTTAGCAACTGAGCCACAGAGGACCACAAGCTCACTCCCAGGCAGGAGGAGATGGATAGACATACATTTTCTCTCTCTCTTTCTGTATATATCTATCTCTCTCTCTCCCTGACAGAGGGAGACAGAGAGACTGAGAGATAACGAGAGAAAAGGAGAGGGGAAGAGAGAGAGAGAGAGAGAGAGAGAGAGAGAGAGAGAGAGAGAGAGAGAGAGAGAGAGAGAGAGACAGAGAGAGAGACAGAAAGAGAGACACAGAGCAAGTGACAAAGAGATTTTTATTTGACCTTTATTTAACTAGGCAAGTCAGTTAAGAACAAATTCTTATTTACGATGACGGCCTACACCGGCCAAACCCGGACGACGCTGGGCCAATTGTGCGCCGCCCTATGGGACTCCCAATCACGGCCGGTTGTGATACAGCCTGAAATCGAACCAGGGGGTCTGTAGTGATGCCTCAAGCACTGAGATGCAGTGCCTTAGACCGCTGCGCCACTCGAGAGCAGCGGCCTAAGGCAGGGATATGTTTAGTCACTATCACATGCAGCATTACTCAGTGTTAACCCCTAGTGTGTATCCTGTGTCTGACCTCACACAGACACGCACACACTGTCTGTTTGTTTGAAGGAGATCCTAGCCGGGGGCGTATCTTGTGATAACAGCGATCACAGACTCTCTTTGTTGTTGGGCTAACTGAGAAGGATAACAGTAGCACAGAAACAGACAAACACACTCACACTCACACTCACCCGCACACACACACACACACACACACACACACACACACACACACACACACACACACACACACACACACACACACACACACACTTTGTTAAACCAGCAGTACATCCAGTCTCCTTCTTTACTCTCTCTCTCTCTGTGTGCTCCCAGACACCACTCTGTTCACCATATAGTACACAGCATCACCAGGGCCCATCGGGTGGGAAGTAGTGCGCCTTATACAGCATAGGGTACAATTTGGGAGCCGTCCTCTGTCTGTGTAGGGCTTTCAAAGGCACAGCTGTTTAGCATTAACATACTGTACACAGCATCAACAAGACTGTCTTATTTCCAGTGACTTGATACTCTTCTGCTTCATATGCTTTCATGTCTTCCCCAATGGCATACAGTTAATGACATTTTTAAAAAAAAACACACGATGTTGAAAACATTAATGTTATTATTTATTAATCACTGTGTGTGTGTGCGCACGTGTCTTTGCCCGTGTGTATGCGTGCACGTCTACGCGAGTGTGTGTTTGTGATTGTATAAATACCTTTGTTATCTAGCTCATAGTTTTGACAGTCCTTCGATCTGTACAATGTAAACACAGATAGATCAAACTAAGACACCAGGCCTAAGCTATGATAAGACTGATGTTAACACCAGGCCTAAGCTATGATAAGACTGATGTTAACACCAGGCCTAAGCTATGATAAGACTGATGTTAACACCAGTCCTAAGCTATGATGAGACTGATGTTAACACCAACCCTAAGCTATGATAAGACTGATGTTAACACCAGGCCTTAGCTATGATAAGACTGAAGTTAACACCAGGCCTAAGCTATGATAAGACTGATGTTAACACCAACCCTAAGCTATGATAAGACTGATGTTAACACCAGGCCTTAGCTATGATAAGACTGATGTTAACACCAGGCCTAAGCTATGATAAGACTGATGTTGACACCAGACCTAAGATATGATAAGACTGATGTTGACACCAGGCCTAAGCTATGATAAGACTGATGTTGACATCAGGCCTAAGCTATGATAAGACTGATGTTGACACCAGGCCTAAGCTATGATAAGACTGATGTTGACACCAGGCCTAAGCTATGATAAGACTGATGTTGACACCAGGCCTAAGCTATGATAAGACTGATGTTGACACCAGGCCTAAGCTATGATAAGACTGATGTTGACACCAGGCCTAAGCTATGATAAGACTGATGTTGACACCAGACCTAAGCTATGATAAGACTGATGTTAACACCAACCCTAAGCTATGATAAGACTGATGTTGTGGTCTCTTCTCTTCTGTACACATGATGGTGACGTCCAACGTCCCTAAGTGGGAAATGATTGGTCCCAGTTTACCTCAGAGATGGGTCACTCTGGTCCTCGTGGGGCCTGATGCTTTCAACGATGTTCTTTCAAACCAGGAAACCAGTGTCTGATCTAGATCTGGTAGACTAGGTGTGTTAAACCAGGAAACCAGTGTCTGATCTAGATCTGGTAGACTAGGTGTGTTAAACCAGGAAACCAGTGTCTGATCTAGATCTGGTAGACTAGGTGTGTTAAACCATTTGTTTAATGTAAAAGATAGAACCAGCTGACATTCAGGCTCCACAAGGACCACCGTTGCCCATCTCTGCTCTCCTTAAAGCTGCTTCTTATGACGATCTGATTTCCTTTATGAACATATTCCTAACACGATATAGAAGATCTGTTTCCCTTATGAACATATTCATAACACGATATAGAAGATCTGTTTCCCTTATGAACATATTCATAACACGATATAGAAGATCTGTTTACCTTATGAACATATTCATTACACTATATAGAAGATCTGTTTACCTTATGATCATATTCATAACACGATATAGAAGTACTATTTCCCTTATGAACATATTCATAACACGATATAGAAGATCTGTTTCCCTTATGAACATATTCATAACACCGTATAGAAGATCTGTTTACCTTATGAACATATTCATAACACCGTATAGAAGATCTGTTTACCTTATGATCATATTCATAACACCGTATAGAAGATCTGTTTACCTTATGAACATATTCATAACACCATATAGAAGATCTGTTTCCCTTATGAACGTATTCATAAAACCATATAGAAGATCTGTTTCCCTTATGAACATATTCATAACACTATATAGAAGATCTGTTTACCTTATGAACATATTCATAACACCATATAGAATATCTGTTTTCCTTTATGAACATATTCATAACACCATATAGAAGATCTGTTTCCCTTATGAACATATTCATAACACCATATAGAAGATCTGTTTCCCTTATGAACATATTCATAACACCACATAGAAGATCTGTTTCCCTTATGAACATATTCATAACACCATATAGAAGATCTGTTTACCTTATGAACGTATTCATAACACGATATAGAAGTACTATTTCCCTTATGAACATATTCATAACACCATATAGAAGATCTGTTTACCTTATGAACGTATTCATAACACCATATAGAAGATCTGTTTACCTTATGAACGTATTCATAACACGATATAGAAGTACTATTTCCCTTATGAACATATTCATAACACCGTATAGAAGATCTGTTTACCTTATGATCATATTCATAACACCATATAGAAGATCTGTTTCCCTTATGAACATATTCATAACACCATATAGAAGATCTGTTTACCTTATGAACATATTCATAACACCACATAGAAGATCTGTTTCCCTTATGAACATATTCATAACACCATATAGAAGATCGGTTTACCTTATGAACGTATTCATAACACCATATAGAAGATCTGTTTACCTTATGAACGTATTCATAACACCATATAGAAGATCTGTTTACCTTATGAACATATTCACAACACCATATAGAAGATCTGTTTACCTTACGAACATGTTCATAACACCGTATAGAAGCAAAGTGTTTGAGTGTTAGGAAGGCAGTTTCATAACGCCTTATGACTGCTTCCATAAGGTACTACTAATATGCTTATAATGCATTATACCTATTGAAAAGTCGAGCGTCACCAAAAGTGATTAAATAGAAACATCAACTTAAACCTTGGTTGAAGTGAAGGAGTAGAGTCTTTCCATTGTGAAGCCACACCCCCTATTTTTTATTTACAAGTTATTGTTTTTAGCACTTAGTATCAGTTGGTATTGACTGTACTGCATGGTGGATAAGAAACTAACCAATGGTTACACAGTTTCAGAAAAGTATATCTTATATATAGATATGTATATATATAGACAGAGATTTATATTCATTTATAGGCTAAGCTTTAAAATAGCACAGTAAACACTTTGCACACATGTTATAAACCACAACATTTCTCTGGTTTGTTAAGTACTTCTTAGACCAACGTTGTTGGGAGGTCGCCCAAAAAAGCATGAACTCAATTAGCCACGTTGGTGGCCATTTTGTACTTGTTCTTTACTTTAAAGTCAGAATAATTGAGATTCAGAACACTTGGACCGCACAGAGAAAACAACAGGAAAAAAAACAAGAGAAGGTATAAAAACAGTCAAGTAGAGATATTGAATTTGTATAATAATGCACATCATTCCTGGGGTTTTTGCTCTCTCTCTCTCTCTCTCTCTCTCTCTCTCTCTCTCTCTCTCTCTCTCTCTCTCTCTCTCTCTCTCTCTCTCTCTCTCTCTCTCTCTCTCTCTCTCTCTCCCCCGCTCTCTCTCTCTCGCTCTCCCTCCTCTCTCTCTCGTCTTCTGGTATTTCCTCTCTTGCTTTCTTTCTTTCTCTAACTTACTCTCTCTCTCTCCCTCCCCATTTCCCTCTCCATCTCTTTCTCTCTCTCTCCCTATCTCTCCCCCTACCTCTCTCCTCTCATCCTTCCTTCCTGTACAGTTGGTGTAGTGGTGACAGTAGAAACAGCTAAAGGGCTCTTAGTGACGGTTGGTTGAAGTTTGTACAGAAACTTTTCTTTTTCATATAAACAGGCACACACAGATGGACTGGATGGGGTGGCGGGTGTATCCCCTGGCCATGACCCCCCCCTAGTCACCGACAACAAAACCTCTGTTTGTGTTGTTCATCAGTCTTTCTTTGATTCGTTTTTGTCTATTTTCGTAATCCCTCGTTTATAAGTCCAATCGATACATCCTCCCTGCGTCCCTTTCTTAAACATAGTCGTTTTCTTCCATCGTTCGTCCCTTGGCTTTGGGCCCGGGGTCTCAGGCCTGCTGAGATTAAGTTAAGGCCTACTATGGTCCTAGAAGTTCCTTCTACACGTTGATTGTTTTGCTGTTCCAGTTCTAGAGTTCTTCTTCTGTTCTACAGCTCCAGTTGTAGAGTTCTTCTGTTCTACAGCTCCAGTTCTAGAGTTCTTCTGTTCTACAGCTCCAGTTGTAGAGTTCTTCTGTTCTACAGCTCCAGTTGTAGAGTTCTTCTGTTCTACAGCTCCAGTTGTAGAGTTCTTCTGTTCTACAGTTGCAGTTCTAGAGTTCTTCTGTTCTACAGCTCCAGTTCTAGAGTTCTTCTGTTCTACAGCTCCAGTTCTAGAGTTCTTCTGTTCTACAGCTCCAGTTCTAGAGTTCTTCTGTTCTACAGTTGCAGTTCTAGAGTTCTTTCTCCAACATTTTGTCCTGCTGTCTCCCGTGGCGATGGAGATGAAAGGTTATTTTCTAGCTGGCCAGTCCCAGACAATGAAGTTTCAAAACAACAACAATCCAATGGTTTTGTTGTCGTAGATTTGTTTGTGTTTGCTTGTTTTCTCTCACTCTGTCTCTAACGTTGCCGCCGCCGTTGGCCGGTTCTCTATTGTGCAAATTTACGCTGTCTCTGGTAGGTCCACTCGGAACGAGCTAGCAAATCCTTTTGTGGGCTGCAAGGCAAGAGAAAACACACTCGTTAGACACATGGCGTCCATCCCTCTCTCTTACTCTCTTTTATTCTGTTCATGTTTTAAGTCATCATTATGGCCGTCAGGACCAGGGTTGTGTTCCAAAGGGTAACCTATACCCTAAATAGTGCACTACTTTTGACCAGGGTCTTATGTTGCCACTATAGGGACTAGGGTACCATTTGGGATGCACACCTGGTGTTTTACCTGTCCTTATGGTCTGTCTGGGAAAACCTCCTGGCCCTAGTTATAAACTACAACCAGACTATAATACCTAGTTATAAACTACAAACAGACTATAAAACCTAGTTATAAACTACAACCAGACTATAATACCTGGTTATAAACTACAACCAGACTATAAAACCTAGTTATAAACTACAACCAGACTATAATACCTGGTTATAAACTACAACCAGACTATAAAACCTAGTTATAAACTACAACCAGACTATAAAACCTAGTTATAAACTACAACCAGACTATTATAACTAGTTATAAACTACAACCAGACTATTATAACTAGTTATAAACTACAGCTGCGCTATAATAACTATTTATAAACTACAACTGCGCTATAATAACTAGTTGGAAACTACAACCAGACTATAATATCTGGTTGTAAACTACAACCAGACTATAATACCTGGTTATAAACTACAACCAGACTATAATAACTGGTTATAAACTACAACCAGACTATAATACCTGGTTATAAACTACAACCAGACTATAATACCTGGTTATAAACTACAACCAGACTATAATATCTGGTTATAAACTACAACCAGACTATAATACCTGGTTATAAACTACAACCAGACTATAATACCTGGTTATAAACTACAACCAGACTATAATAAGTAGTTATAAACTACAACCAGAATATAATAGTTGGTTATAAACTACAAGTTATGTCAGAATTGGCTAAAGAAGAGACACTGCAGTTGATGTTAAAGGGGCAATCTGGGATTTAAAAAACAACAAAACCACACACTGTCACTTTTTTGGTTAACAGCTGCGGAATGGTTGAACTACAGCGGGACTAAACTAATGGGGCATTTATAAGATACATTCTTCAATAACAATGGCTATAGGCCTATATCATTCGTTTAAATGTCCAAAATTGGATGTTGGTACCAATCCCAGATTGCTCCTTTAAAGACGTCAAGCAGAGAGAAGGGAATGAAGCTGTTCTTGTAATTATCTACACTGCGTAGCACAGCACCAAGTGGCAAGGCACAACACACACACACACACACACATGTAATGTTCATCTATCCTTGTGGGGACCTACAATTATCCTATTTTCCCTAACCCCTAACCATAAACCTAACCCTTACCCTAACCCTAACCTGTAACCCTAACCCCTAACCCTAAACCGAAACCTAACCCTTAACCTTAACCCTTATCCTAACCTTAATCCGTAGCCTTAACCCAAACCCTAAACCTAAATCGAATTCCTAACCCTAAACCTAACCACTAACCCCTTACCCTTATCCTAACCCTAAACCTAACCACTAACCCCTTACCCTTATCCTAACTCTAAACCTAGCCCTAACCCTAATT
>NW_028164317.1:0-37095 GCF_964263955.1 Coregonus lavaretus | reverse complement strand
TGTCTTTGTGGTGGCGGTCTTCTTGTCTCTTTGAAGTATACCTTTAATTACAAGGTTTAAACTCGTAGGTCAACAATTGACTATGTACTGGAAGCCTGGTACAATACAGCCCATTCTATAGCCATTCCATTCATTCCATAGCTAGAGGACTCCTGATATCTCCAGGAGTGATAAGTATACATTTTCTTTGTCTTTTTCTGTTGTGGTCTAGTCCTGTCTTTTTGCTAGCTAGGGCCATCTACTTTAAGTGCTTCCTGCCTTCCCAGTGGCCTACTTGGCGTGTGAACTGCTGACTGCTCATAACTTGCAGATAGTTGTTGACACATCAAGCAGGATCAAGGGGCAGGGCAATTTGCGACTTGTTTTGGTAATCAGTGGCTGTATTGGGGGGGGGGGGGGGAGTTGTTTCACCTCTCCTAGGCAATCAGCAATTATTGTTAGTTCTTCAGTCTCCCCTGGTTTCTCATCGGCAGCTGTAAGCGGTGGTCGTGTCAGTGGCGGTTTTGTCGCAAAACTAAGACTGTCGCCGAAAACGAAGACGTCCGCTCCTCATTCACTCAGCCTATTGAGTCCACTGATCTCACTCACACAGAACTACCCTACGCCTTGACCTCTTTCTCACCTCTCACTCCAGATGAAATCCTGCGACAAGTGAGGTCTGACTGACCGACAACCTTCCCGCTCGAACCCATCACCTCTTCCCTTCTACAGACCATCTCTGGAGACCTTCTCCCATTCCTCACTTCCCCCATCAACTCATCCCTGACCACTGGCTGCATCCCCTCTGACTTTAAAATGGCCCGGGTTGCTCCCCTCTTCAAGAAAACAACACTCGACTCCTGACCTCAAACTACAGACCTGTATCCCTTCTTTCTTTTCTTTCCAAAACACTTGAGCGTGCTGTCTCTGAACAACTGTCTCATTATCTCTCTCAGAACGATCTTCTTGACCCTAACCAGTCAATCTTCAAGACAGGTCACTCAACCGAGACTGCTCTTCTCTTTGTCACGGAGGCTCTCCGCACTGCCAAAGCTGACACTCTCTCCTCTGTTCTCATCCTCCTAGATCTATCCACTGCCTTTGACACTGTGAACTATCAGATCCTCCTCTCCAGCCTCTCAGGGCTGGGCGTCTCAGGCTATGCACACTCTTCGATTGCATCCTACCTGGCAGGCCGCGCCTACCAGGTGACGTGGAGAGGATCTGTGTCTGCACCACGTCCTCTCACTACTGGTGTCCCCCAGGGCTCGGTTCTAGGCCCTCTCCTCTTCTCTCTATACACCAAGTCACTCAGCTCCGTCATATCCTCACATGGTCTCTCCTATCATTGCTATGCTGATGACACTCAACTACTTTTCTCCTTCCCCTGTTCTGACACCCAAGTGGCGACACGCATCTCTGAGTGCCTGGCAGACATCTCAGCTTGGATGTCGACCCACCACCTCAAGCTCAACCTCGACAAGACGGAGCTACTCTTCCTCCTGGGGAAGGCCTGCCCGCTCAAAGACCTCTCCATCATCCACAGTGTCGCCCTACCAGAGTGCAAATAACCTTGGCATGACCCTGGACAACACCCTGTCATTTTCTGCAAACATCAAAGCAGTGACCCGCTCCTGCAGGTTCATGCTCTACAACATCAGTAGAGTACGACACTACCTAACCCAAGTTCTCTCATGTCACCCCGCTCCTCCGCACAATCCACTGGCTTCTAGTTGAAGCTGGCATCCACTAAAACACCATGGTTCTTACCTACAGAACAGCAAGAGGAACTGTCCCTACCTACATTAAGGCTATGATCAAACTCTACAACCCAACCGTGCGAAAGGGCAGCTCCCACATAGCCCAGTCCAAGTTCTGTCCTGGCACCCCAATGGTGGAACCAGGTCCCACTGAAGCTAGTATCGCAGAGTCCCTGCCATCTGCTAAATGCCTAAAATGTATGTATAATACACCTAGAGAGACCAGCCTGGTATAATACAGCTAGAGAGACCAGACTGGTATAATACAGCTAGAGAGACCAGCCTGGTATAATACAGCTAGAAAGACCAGACTGGTATAATACAGCTAGAGAGACCAGCCTGGTATAATACACCTAGAGAGACCAGCCTGGTATAATACAGCTAGAAAGACCAGCCTGGTATAATACACCTAGAGAGACCAGCCTGGTATAATACAGCTAGAAAGACCAGACTGGTATAATACAGCTAGAGAGACCAGCCTGGTATAATACAGCTAGAGAGACCAGCCTGGTATAATACAGCTAGAGAGACCAGCCTGGTATAATACACCTAGAGAGACCAGCCTGGTATAATACACCTAGAGAGACCAGCCTGGTATAATACAGCTAGAGAGACCAGCCTGGTATAATACACCTAGAGAGACCAGCCTGGTATAATACAGCTAGAGAGACCAGCCTGGTATAATACACCTAGAGAGACCAGCCTGGTATAATACACCTAGAGAGACCAGCCTGGTATAATACAGCTAGAGAGACCAGACTGGTATAATACAGCTAGAGAGACCAGACTGGTATAATACAGCTAGAGAGACCAGACTGGTATAATACACCTAGAGAGACCAGCCTGGTATAATACAGCTAGAGAGACCAGACTGGTATAATACAGCTAGAGAGACCAGCCTGGTATAATACACCTAGAGAGACCAGCCTGGTATAATACAGCTAGAGAGACCAGACTGGTATAATACAGCTAGAGAGACCAGACTGGTATAATACAGCTAGAGAGACCAGACTGGTATAATAAAGCTAGAGAGACCAGACTGGTATAATACAGCTAGAGAGACCAGACTGGTATAATACAGCTAGAGAGACCAGACTGGTATAATACAGCTAGACCAGACTGGTATAATACAGCTAGAGAGACCAGACTGGTATAATACAGCTAGAGAGACCAGACTGGTATAATACAGCTAGAGAGACCAGACTGGTATAATACAGCTAGAGAGACCAGACTGGGGATAATACAGCTAGAGAGACCAGACTGGTATAATACAGATAGAGAGACCAGACTGGTATAATACAGCTAGTGAGACCAGCCTGGTATAATACAGCTAGAGAGACCAGACTGGTATAATACAGCTAGACCAGCCTGGTATAATACAGCTAGAGAGACCAGACTGGTATAATACAGCTAGACCAGACTGGTATAATACAGCTAGAGAGACCAGACTGGTATAATACAGCTAGAGAGACCAGACTGGTATAATACAGCTAGAGAGACCAGACTGGTATAATACAGCTAGAGAGACCAGACTGGTATAATACAGCTAGAGAGACCAGACTGGTATAATACAGCTAGACCAGACTGGTATAATACAGCTAGAGAGACCAGACTGGTATAATACAGCTAGAGAGACCAGACTGGTATAATACAGCTAGAGAGACCAGACTGGTATAATACAGCTAGACCAGACTGGTATAATACAGCTAGAGAGACCAGCCTGGTATAATACAGCTAGAGAGACCAGACTGGTATAATACAGCTAGAGAGACCAGCCTGGTATAATACAGCTAGAGAGACCAGCCTGGTATAATACAGCTAGAGAGACCAGCCTGGTATAATACAGCTAGAGAGACCAGCCTGGTATAATACAGCTAGAGAGACCAGACTGATATAATACAGCTAGACCAGACTGGTATAATACAGCTAGAGAGACCAGTCTGGTATAATACAGCTAGAGAGACCAGCCTGGTATAATACAGCTAGAGAGACCAGACTGGTATAATACAGCTAGACCAGCCTGGTATAATACAGCTAGAGAGACCAGACTGGTTTAATACAGCTAGAGAGACAAGCCTGGTATAATACAGCTAGAGAGACCAGCCTGGTATAATACAGCTAGACCAGACTGGTATAATACAGATAGAGAGACCAGACTGGTATAATACAGCTAGAGAGACCAGACTGGTGTAATACAGCTAGACCAGACTAGTATAATACAGCTAGAGAGACCAGACTGGTATAATACAGCTAGAGAGACCAGCCTGGTATAATACAGCTAGAGAGACCAGACTGGTATAATACACCTAGAGAGACCAGACTGGTATAATACAGCTAGAGAGACCAGACTGGTATAATACAGATAGAGAGACCAGACTGGTATAATACAGCTAGAGAGACCAGACTGGTATAATACAGCTAGAGAGACCAGACTGGTATAATACAGCTAGAGAGACCAGACTGGTATAATACAGCTAGAGAGACCAGACTGGTATAATACAGCTAGAGAGACCAGACTGGTATAATACAGCTAGAGAGACCAGACTGGTATAATACAGCTAGAGAGACCAGCCTGGTATAATACAGCTAGAGAGACCAGACTGGTATAATACAGCTAGAGAGACCAGACTGGTATAATACAGCTAGAGAGACCAGACTGGTATAATACAGCTAGAAAGACCAGACTGGTATAATACAGCTAGAGAGACCAGACTGGTATAATACAGCTAGAGAGACCAGACTGGTATAATACAGCTAGAGAGACCAGACTGGGGATAATACAGCTAGAGAGACCAGACTGGTATAATACAGATAGAGAGACCAGACTGGTATAATACAGCTAGTGAGACCAGCCTGGTATAATACAGCTAGAGAGACCAGACTGGTATAATACAGCTAGACCAGCCTGGTATAATACAGCTAGAGAGACCAGACTGGTATAATACAGCTAGACCAGACTGGTATAATACAGCTAGAGAGACCAGACTGGTATAATACAGCTAGAGAGACCAGACTGGTATAATACAGCTAGAGAGACCAGACTGGTATAATACAGCTAGAGAGACCAGACTGGTATAATACAGCTAGAGAGACCAGACTGGCATAATACAGCTAGAGAGACCAGCCTGGTATAATACAGCTAGACCAGACTGGTATAATACAGCTAGAGAGACCAGCCTGGTATAATACAGCTAGAGAGACCAGACTGGTATAATACAGCTAGAGAGACCAGACTGGTATAATACAGCTAGACCAGACTGGTATAATACAGCAAGAGACCAGACTGGTATAATACAGCTAGAGAGACCAGACTGGTATAATACAGCTAGAGAGACCAGACTGGTATAATACAGCTAGAGAGACCAGACTGGTATAATACAGCTAGAGAGACCAGACTGGTATAATACAGCTAGACCAGCCTGGTAAAATACAGCTAGAGAGACCAGCCTGGTATAATACAGCTAGAGAGACCAGACTGGTATAATACAGCTAAAGAGACCAGACTGGTATAATACAGCTAGACCAGACTGGTATAATACAGCTAGAGAGACCAGACTGGTATAATACAGCTAGAGAGACCAGCCTGGTATAATACAGCTAGAGAGACCAGACTGGTATAATACAGCTAGAGAGACCAGACTGGTATAATACAGCTAGAGAGACCAGACTGGTATAATACAGCTAGACAGACCAGACTGGTATAATACAGCTAGAGAGACCAGCCTGGTATAATACAGCTAGACCAGACTGGTATAATACAGCTAGAGAGACCAGACTGGTATAATACAGCTAGAGAGACCAGACTGGTATAATACAGCTAGAGAGACCAGACTGGTATAATACAGCTAGACCAGACTGGTATAATACAGCTAGAGAGACCAGACTGGTATAATACAGCTAGAGAGACCAGACTGGTATAATACAGCTAGAGAGACCAGACTGGTATAATACAGCTAGACCAGCCTCGTAAAATACAGCTAGAGAGACCAGCCTGGTATAATACAGCTAGAGAGACCAGACTGGTATAATACAGCTAAAGAGACCAGACTGGTATAATACAGCTAGACCAGACTGGTATAATACAGCTAGAGAGACCAGACTGGTATAATACAGCTAGAGAGACCAGACTGGTATAATACAGCTAGAGAGACCAGACTGGTATAATACAGCTAGAGAGACCAGCCTGGTATAATACAGCAAGAGAGACCAGACTGGTATAATACAGCTAGAGAGACCAGACTGGTATAATACAGCTAGAGAGACCAGACTGGTATAATACAGCTAGACCAGACTGGTATAATACAGCTAGAGAGACCAGCCTGGTATAATACAGCTAGAGAGACCAGACTGGTATAATACAGCTAGAGAGACCAGACTGGTATAATACAGCTAGACCAGACTGGTATAATACAGCTAGAGAGACCAGCCTGGTATAATACAGCTAGAGAGACCAGACTGGTATAATACAGCTAGAGAGACCAGACTGGTATAATACAGCTAGAGAGACCAGACTGGTATAATACAGCTAGAGAGACCAGACTGGTATAATACAGCTAGAGAGACCAGACTGGTATAATACAGCTAGACCAGACTGGTATAATACAGCTAGAGAGACCAGACTGGTATAATACAGCTAGAGAGACCAGACTGGTATAATACAGCTAGAGAGACCAGACTGGTATAATACAGCTAGAGAGACCAGACTGGGGATAATACAGCTAGAGAGACCAGACTGGTATAATACAGATAGAGAGACCAGACTGGTATAATACAGCTAGTGAGACCAGCCTGGTATAATACAGCTAGAGAGACCAGACTGGTATAATACAGCTAGACCAGCCTGGTATAATACAGCTAGAGAGACCAGACTGGTATAATACAGCTAGACCAGACTGGTATAATACAGCTAGAGAGACCAGACTGGTATAATACAGCTAGAGAGACCAGACTGGTATAATACAGCTAGAGAGACCAGACTGGTATAATACAGCTAGAGAGACCAGACTGGTATAATACAGCTAGAGAGACCAGACAGGTATAATACAGCTAGACCAGACTGGTATAATACAGCTAGAGAGACCAGACTGGTATAATACAGCTAGAGAGACCAGACTGGTATAATACAGCTAGAGAGACCAGACTGGTATAATACAGCTAGACTAGACTGGTATAATACAGCTAGAGAGACCAGCCTGGTATAATACAGCTAGAGAGACCAGACTGGTATAATACAGCTAGAGAGACCAGACTGGTATAATACAGCTAGAGAGACCAGCCTGGTATAATACAGCTAGAGAGACCAGCCTGGTATAATACAGCTAGAGAGACCAGCCTGGTATAATACAGCTAGAGAGACCAGACTGATATAATACAGCTAGACCAGACTGGTATAATACAGCTAGAGAGACCAGTCTGGTATAATACAGCTAGAGAGACCAGACTGGTATAATACAGCTAGAGAGACCAGACTGGTATAATACAGCTAGACCAGCCTGGTATAATACAGCTAGAGAGACCAGACTGGTATAATACAGCTAGACCAGACTGGTATAATACAGCTAGAGAGACCAGACTGGTATAATACAGCTAGAGAGACCAGACTGGTATAATACAGCTAGAGAGACCAGACTGGTATAATACAGCTAGAGAGACCAGACTGGTATAATACAGCTAGAGAGACCAGACTGGTATAATACAGCTAGACCAGACTGGTATAATACAGCTAGAGAGACCAGACTGGTATAATACAGCTAGAGAGACCAGACTGGTATAATACAGCTAGAGAGACCAGACTGGTATAATACAGCTAGACCAGACTGGTATAATACAGCTAGAGAGACCAGCCTGGTATAATACAGCTAGAGAGACCAGACTGGTATAATACAGCTAGAGAGACCAGCCTGGTATAATACAGCTAGAGAGACCAGCCTGGTATAATACAGCTAGAGAGACCAGCCTGGTATAATACAGCTAGAGAGACCAGCCTGGTATAATACAGCTAGAGAGACCAGACTGATATAATACAGCTAGACCAGACTGGTATAATACAGCTAGAGAGACCAGTCTGGTATAATACAGCTAGAGAGACCAGCCTGGTATAATACAGCTAGAGAGACCAGACTGGTATAATACAGCTAGACCAGCCTGGTATAATACAGCTAGAGAGACCAGACTGGTTTAATACAGCTAGAGAGACAAGCCTGGTATAATACAGCTAGAGAGACCAGCCTGGTATAATACAGCTAGACCAGACTGGTATAATACAGATAGAGAGACCAGACTGGTATAATACAGCTAGAGAGACCAGACTGGTGTAATACAGCTAGACCAGACTAGTATAATACAGCTAGAGAGACCAGACTGGTATAATACAGCTAGAGAGACCAGCCTGGTATAATACAGCTAGAGAGACCAGACTGGTATAATACACCTAGAGAGACCAGACTGGTATAATACAGCTAGAGAGACCAGACTGGTATAATACAGCTAGAGAGACCAGACTGGTATAATACAGCTAGAGAGACCAGACTGGTATAATACAGCTAGAGAGACCAGACTGGTATAATACAGCTAGAGAGACCAGACTGGTATAATACAGCTAGAGAGACCAGACTGGTATAATACAGCTAGAGAGACCAGACTGGTATAATACAGCTAGAGAGACCAGACTGGTATAATACAGCTAGAGAGACCAGCCTGGTATAATACAGCTAGAGAGACCAGACTGGTATAATACAGCTAGAGAGACCAGACTGGTATAATACAGCTAGAGAGACCAGACTGGTATAATACAGCTAGAAAGACCAGACTTGTATAATACAGCTAGAGAGACCAGACTGGTATAATACAGCTAGAGAGACCAGACTGGTATAATACAGCTAGAGAGACCAGACTGGTATATTACATCTAGAGAGTCCAGACTGGTATAATACAGCTTGAGAGACCAGACTGGTATAATACAGCTAGAGAGACCAGACTGGTATAATACAGCTAGAGAGACCAGACTGGTATAATACAGATAGAGAGACCAGACTGGTATAATACAGCTAGAGAGACCAGCCTGGTATAATACAGCTAGAGAGACCAGACTGGTATAATACAGCTAGAGAGACCAGACTGGTATAATACAGCTAGAGAGACCAGACTGGTATAATACAGCTAGACAGACCAGACTGGTATAATACAGCTAGAGAGACCAGCCTGGTATAATACAGCTAGACCAGACTGGTATAATACAGCTAGAGAGACCAGACTGGTATAATACAGCTAGAGAGACCAGACTGGTATAATACAGATAGAGAGACCAGACTGGTATAATACAGCTAGACCAGACTGGTATAATACAGCTAGAGAGACCAGACTGGTATAATACAGCTAGAGAGACCAGACTGGTATAATACAGCTAGAGAGACCAGACTGGTATAATACAGCTAGACCAGCCTGGTAAAATACAGCTAGAGAGACCAGCCTGGTATAATACAGCTAGAGAGACCAGACTGGTATAATACAGCTAAAGAGACCAGACTGGTATAATACAGCTAGACCAGACTGGTATAATACAGCTAGAGAGACCAGACTGGTATAATACAGCTAGAGAGACCAGACTGGTATAATACAGCTAGAGAGACCAGACTGGTATAATACAGCTAGAGAGACCAGCCTGGTATAATACAGCAAGAGAGACCAGACTGGTATAATACAGCTAGAGAGACCACCCTGGTATAATACAGCTAGACCAGACTGGTATAATACAGCTAGAGAGACCAGCCTGGTATAATACAGCTAGAGAGACCAGACTGGTATAATACAGCTAGACCAGACTGGTATAATACAGCTAGAGAGACCAGCCTGGTATAATACAGCTAGAGAGACCAGACTGGTATAATACATCTAGAGAGACCAGACTGGTATAATACAGCTAGAGAGACCAGCCTGGTATAATACAGCTAGAGAGACCAGACTGGTATAATACAGCTAGAGAGACCAGACTGGTATAATACACCTAGAGAGACCAGACTGGTATAATACAGCTAGAGAGACCAGACTGGTATAATACAGCTAGAGAGACCAGACTGGTATAATACAGCTAGAGAGACCAGACTGGTATAATACAGCTAGAGAGACCAGACTGGTATATTACATCTAGAGAGACCAGACTGGTATAACACAGCTAGAGAGATCAGACTGGTATAATACAGCTAGAGAGACCAGACTGGTATAATACAGCTAGAGAGACCAGACTGGTATAATACAGGTAGAGAGACCAGACTGGTATAATACAGCTAGAGAGACCAGACTGGTATAATACAGCTAGAGAGACCAGACTGGTATAATACAGCTAGAGAGACCAGACTGGTATAATACAGCTAGAGAGACCAGACTGGTATAATACAGCTAGAGAGACCAGACTGGTATAATACAGCTAGAGAGACCAGACTGGCATAATACTGCTAGAGAGACCAGCCTGGTATAATACAGCTAGACCAGACTGGTATAATACAGCTAGAGAGACCAGCCTGGTATAATACAGCTAGAGAGACCAGACTGGTATAATACAGCTAGAGAGACCAGACTGGTATAATACAGCTAGACCAGACTGGTATAATACAGCAAGAGACCAGACTGGTATAATACAGCTAGAGAGACCAGACTGGTATAATACAGCTAGAGAGACCAGACTGGTATAATACAGCTAGAGAGACCAGACTGGTATAATACAGCTAGAGAGACCAGACTGGTATAATACAGCTAGACCAGCCTGGTAAAATACAGCTAGAGAGACCAGCCTGGTATAATACAGCTAGAGAGACCAGACTGGTATAATACAGCTAAAGAGACCAGACTGGTATAATACAGCTAGACCAGACTGGTATAATACAGCTAGAGAGACCAGACTGGTATAATACAGCTAGAGAGACCAGCCTGGTATAATACAGCTAGAGAGACCAGACTGGTATAATACAGCTAGAGAGACCAGACTGGTATAATACAGCTAGAGAGACCAGACTGGTATAATACAGCTAGACAGACCAGACTGGTATAATACAGCTAGAGAGACCAGCCTGGTATAATACAGCTAGACCAGACTGGTATAATACAGCTAGAGAGACCAGACTGGTATAATACAGCTAGAGAGACCAGACTGGTATAATACAGCTAGAGAGACCAGACTGGTATAATACAGCTAGACCAGACTGGTATAATACAGCTAGAGAGACCAGACTGGTATAATACAGCTAGAGAGACCAGACTGGTATAATACAGCTAGACCAGCCTCGTAAAATACAGCTAGAGAGACCAGCCTGGTATAATACAGCTAGAGAGACCAGACTGGTATAATACAGCTAAAGAGACCAGACTGGTATAATACAGCTAGACCAGACTGGTATAATACAGCTAGAGAGACCAGACTGGTATAATACAGCTAGAGAGACCAGACTGGTATAATACAGCTAGAGAGACCAGACTGGTATAATACAGCTAGAGAGACCAGCCTGGTATAATACAGCAAGAGAGACCAGACTGGTATAATACAGCTAGAGAGACCAGACTGGTATAATACAGCTAGAGAGACCAGACTGGTATAATACAGCTAGACCAGACTGGTATAATACAGCTAGAGAGACCAGCCTGGTATAATACAGCTAGAGAGACCAGACTGGTATAATACAGCTAGAGAGACCAGACTGGTATAATACAGCTAGACCAGACTGGTATAATACAGCTAGAGAGACCAGCCTGGTATAATACAGCTAGAGAGACCAGACTGGTATAATACAGCTAGAGAGACCAGACTGGTATAATACAGCTAGAGAGACCAGACTGGTATAATACAGCTAGAGAGACCAGACTGGTATAATACAGCTAGAGAGACCAGACTGGTATAATACAGCTAGACCAGACTGGTATAATACAGCTAGAGAGACCAGACTGGTATAATACAGCTAGAGAGACCAGACTGGTATAATACAGCTAGAGAGACCAGACTGGTATAATACAGCTAGAGAGACCAGACTGGGGATAATACAGCTAGAGAGACTAGACTGGTATAATACAGCTAGAGAGACCAGACTGGTATAATACAGCTAGAGAGACCAGACTGGTATAATACAGCTAGACCAGACTGGTATAATACAGCTAGAGAGACCAGCCTGGTATAATACAGCTAGAGAGACCAGACTGGTATAATACAGCTAGAGAGACCAGACTGGTATAATACAGCTAGACCAGACTGGTATAATACAGCTAGAGAGACCAGCCTGGTATAATACAGCTAGAGAGACCAGACTGGTATAATACAGCTAGAGAGACCAGACTGGTATAATACAGCTAGAGAGACCAGACTGGTATAATACAGCTAGAGAGACCAGACTGGTATAATACAGCTAGAGAGACCAGACTGGTATAATACAGCTAGACCAGACTGGTATAATACAGCTAGAGAGACCAGACTGGTATAATACAGCTAGAGAGACCAGACTGGTATAATACAGCTAGAGAGACCAGACTGGTATAATACAGCTAGAGAGACCAGACTGGGGATAATACAGCTAGAGAGACCAGACTGGTATAATACAGATAGAGAGACCAGACTGGTATAATACAGCTAGTGAGACCAGCCTGGTATAATATAGCTAGAGAGACCAGACTGGTATAATACAGCTAGACCAGCCTGGTATAATACAGCTAGAGAGACCAGACTGGTATAATACAGCTAGACCAGACTGGTATAATACAGCTAGAGAGACCAGACTGGTATAATACAGCTAGAGAGACCAGACTGGTATAATACAGCTAGAGAGACCAGACTGGTATAATACAGCTAGAGAGACCAGACTGGTATAATACAGCTAGAGAGACCAGACTGGGGATAATACAGCTAGAGAGACTAGACTGGTATAATACAGCTAGAGAGACCAGACTGGTATAATACAGCTAGAGAGACCAGACTGGTATAATACAGCTAGACCAGACTGGTATAATACAGCTAGAGAGACCAGCCTGGTATAATACAGCTAGAGAGACCAGACTGGTATAATACAGCTAGAGAGACCAGACTGGTATAATACAGCTAGACCAGACTGGTATAATACAGCTAGAGAGACCAGCCTGGTATAATACAGCTAGAGAGACCAGACTGGTATAATACAGCTAGAGAGACCAGACTGGTATAATACAGCTAGAGAGACCAGACTGGTATAATACAGCTAGAGAGACCAGACTGGTATAATACAGCTAGAGAGACCAGACTGGTATAATACAGCTAGACCAGACTGGTATAATACAGCTAGAGAGACCAGACTGGTATAATACAGCTAGAGAGACCAGACTGGTATAATACAGCTAGAGAGACCAGACTGGTATAATACAGCTAGAGAGACCAGACTGGGGATAATACAGCTAGAGAGACCAGACTGGTATAATACAGATAGAGAGACCAGACTGGTATAATACAGCTAGTGAGACCAGCCTGGTATAATATAGCTAGAGAGACCAGACTGGTATAATACAGCTAGACCAGCCTGGTATAATACAGCTAGAGAGACCAGACTGGTATAATACAGCTAGACCAGACTGGTATAATACAGCTAGAGAGACCAGACTGGTATAATACAGCTAGAGAGACCAGACTGGTATAATACAGCTAGAGAGACCAGACTGGTATAATACAGCTAGAGAGACCAGACTGGTATAATACAGCTAGAGAGACCAGACTGGTATAATACAGCTAGACCAGACTGGTATAATACAGCTAGAGAGACCAGACTGGTATAATACAGCTAGAGAGACCAGACTGGTATAATACAGCTAGAGAGACCAGACTGGTATAATACAGCTAGACTAGACTGGTATAATACAGCTAGAGAGACCAGCCTGGTATAATACAGCTAGAGAGACCAGACTGGTATAATACAGCTAGAGAGACCAGCCTGGTATAATACAGCTAGAGAGACCAGCCTGGTATAATACAGCTAGAGAGACCAGCCTGGTATAATACAGCTAGAGAGACCAGCCTGGTATAATACAGCTAGAGAGACCAGACTGATATAATACAGCTAGACCAGACTGGTATAATACAGCTAGAGAGACCAGTCTGGTATAATACAGCTAGAGAGACCAGCCTGGTATAATACAGCTAGAGAGACCAGACTGGTATAATACAGCTAGACCAGCCTGGTATAATACAGCTAGAGAGACCAGACTGGTATAATACAGCTAGAGAGACAAGCCTGGTATAATACAGCTAGAGAGACCAGCCTGGTATAATACAGCTAGACCAGACTGCTATAATACAGCTAGAGAGACCAGACTGGTATAATACAGCTAGAGAGACCAGCCTGGTATAATACAGCTAGAGAGACCAGACTGGTATAATACACCTAGAGAGACCAGACTGGTATAATACAGCTAGAGAGACCAGACTGGTATAATACAGCTAGAGAGACCAGACTGGTATAATACAGCTAGAGAGACCAGACTGGTATAATACAGCTAGAGAGACCAGACTGGTATAATACAGCTAGAGAGACCAGACTGGTATAATACAGCTAGAGAGACCAGACTGGTATAATACAGCTAGAGAGACCAGACTGGTATAATACAGCTAGAGAGACCAGCCTGGTATAATACAGCTAGAGAGACCAGACTGGTATAATACAGCTAGAGAGACCAGACTGGTATAATACACCTAGAGAGACCAGACTGGTATAATACAGCTAGAGAGACCAGACTGGTATAATACAGCTAGAGAGACCAGACTGGTATAATACAGCTAGAGAGACCAGACTGGTATAATACAGCTAGAGAGACCAGACTGGTATATTACATCTAGAGAGACCAGACTGGTATAACACAGCTAGAGAGACCAGACTGGTATAATACAGCTAGAGAGACCAGACTGGTATAATACAGCTAGAGAGACCAGACTGGTATAATACAGCTAGAGAGAACAGACTGGTATAATACAGCTAGAGAGACCAGACTGGTATAATACAGCTAGAGAGACCAGACTGGTATAATACAGCTAGAGAGACCAGACTGGTATAATACAGCTAGAGAGACCAGACTGGTATAATACAGCTAGAGAGACCAGACTGGTATAATACAGCTAGAGAGACCAGACTGGCATAATACAGCTAGAGAGACCAGCCTGGTATAATACAGCTAGACCAGACTGGTATAATACAGCTAGAGAGACCAGCCTGGTATAATACAGCTAGAGAGACCAGACTGGTATAATACAGCTAGAGAGACCAGACTGGTATAATACAGCTAGACCAGACTGGTATAATACAGCTAGAGACCAGACTGGTATAATACAGCTAGAGAGACCAGACTGGTATAATACAGCTAGAGAGACCAGACTGGTATAATACAGCTAGACAGACCAGACTGGTATAATACAGCTAGAGAGACCAGACTGGTATAATACAGCTAGACCAGCCTGGTAAAATACAGCTAGAGAGACCAGCCTGGTATAATACAGCTAGAGAGACCAGACTGGTATAATACAGCTAAAGAGACCAGACTGGTATAATACAGCTAGACCAGACTGGTATAATACAGCTAGAGAGACCAGACTGGTATAATACAGCTAGAGAGACCAGACTGGTATAATACAGCTAGACAGACCAGACTGGTATATTACAGCTAGAGAGACCAGCCTGGTATAATACAGCTAGACCAGACTGGTATAATACAGCTAGAGAGACCAGACTGGTATAATACAGCTAGAGAGACCAGACTGGTATAATACAGCTAGAGAGACCAGACTGGTATAATACAGCTAGACCAGACTGGTATAATACAGCTAGAGAGACCAGACTGGTATAATACAGCTAGAGAGACCAGACTGGTATAATACAGCTAGAGAGACCAGACTGGTATAATACAGCTAGACCAGCCTGGTAAAATACAGCTAGAGAGACCAGCCTGGTATAATACAGCTAGAGAGACCAGACTGGTATAATACAGCTAGAGAGACCAGACTGGTATAATACAGCTAGAGAGACCAGACTGGTATAATACAGCTAGACCAGACTGGTATAATACAGCTAGAGAGACCAGACTGGTATAATACAGCTAGAGAGACCAGACTGGTATAATACAGCTAGAGAGACCAGACTGGGGATAATACAGCTAGAGAGACCAGACTGGTATAATACAGCTAGAGAGACCAGACTGGTATAATACAGCTAGAGAGACCAGACTGGTATAATACAGCTAGAGAGACCAGACTGGTATAATACAGCTAGACCAGCCTGGTAAAATACAGCTAGAGAGACCAGACTGGTATAATACAGCTAGAGAGACCAGACTGGTATAATACAGCTAGAGAGACCAGACTGGTATAATACAGCTAGAGAGACCAGACTGGTATAATACAGCTAGAGAGACCAGACTGGTATAATACAGCTAGAGAGACCAGACTGGTATAATACAGCTAGAGAGACCAGACTGGTATAATACAGCTAGAGAGACCAGACTGGGGATAATACAGCTAGAGAGACCAGACTGGTATAATACAGATAGAGAGACCAGACTGGTATAATACAGCTAGAGAGACCAGCCTGGTATAATACAGCTAGAGAGACCAGACTGGTATAATACAGCTAGACCAGCCTGGTATAATACAGCTAGAGAGACCAGACTGGTATAATACAGCTAGACCAGACTGGTATAATACAGCTAGAGAGACCAGACTGGTATAATACAGCTAGAGAGACCAGACTGGTATAATACAGCTAGAGAGACCAGACTGGTATAATACAGCTAGAGAGACCAGACTGGTATAATACAGCTAGAGAGACCAGACTGGTATAATACAGCTAGACCAGACTGGTATAATACAGCTAGAGAGACCAGACTGGTATAATACAGCTAGAGAGACCAGACTGGTATAATACAGCTAGAGAGACCAGACTGGTATAATACAGCTAGACCAGACTGGTATAATACAGCTAGAGAGACCAGCCTGGTATAATACAGCTAGAGAGACCAGACTGGTATAATACAGCTAGACCAGACTGGTATAATACAGCTAGAGAGACCAGTCTGGTATAATACAGCTAGAGAGACCAGTCTGGTATAATACAGCTAGAGAGACCAGCCTGGTATAATACAGCTAGAGAGACCAGACTGGTATAATACAGCTAGAGAGACCAGACTGGTATAATACAGCTAGAGAGACCAGCCTGGTATAATACAGCTAGAGAGACCAGCCTGGTATAATACAGCTAGAGAGACCAGCCTGGTATAATACAGCTAGAGAGACCAGCCTGGTATAATACAGCTAGAGAGACCAGACTGATATAATACAGCTAGACCAGACTGGTATAATACAGCTAGAGAGACCAGTCTGGTATAATACAGCTAGAGAGACCAGCCTGGTATAATACAGCTAGAGAGACCAGACTGGTATAATACAGCTAGACCAGCCTGGTATAATACAGCTAGAGAGACCAGACTGGTATAATACAGCTAGAGAGACAAGCCTGGTATAATACAGCTAGAGAGACCAGCCTGGTATAATACAGCTAGACCAGACTGGTATAATACAGATAGCGAGACCAGACTGGTATAATACAGCTAGAGAGACCAGACTGGTATAATACAGCTAGACCAGACTGGTATAATACAGCTAGAGAGACCAGCCTGGTATAATACAGCTAGAGAGACCAGCCTGGTATAATACAGCTAGAGAGACCAGACTGGTATAATACACCTAGAGAGACCAGACTGGTATAATACAGCTAGAGAGACCAGACTGGTATAATACAGCTAGAGAGACCAGACTGGTATAATACAGCTAGAGAGACCAGACTGGTATAATACAGCTAGAGAGACCAGACTGGTATAATACAGCTAGAGAGACCAGCCTGGTATAATACAGCTAGAGAGACCAGACTGGTATAATACAGCTAGAGAGACCAGACTGGTATAATACACCTAGAGAGACCAGACTGGTATAATACAGCTAGAGAGACCAGACTGGTATAATACAGCTAGAGAGACCAGACTGGTATAATACAGCTAGAGAGACCAGACTGGTATAATACAGCTAGAGAGACCAGACTGGTATATTACATCTAGAGAGACCAGACTGGTATAACACAGCTAGAGAGACCAGACTGGTATAATACAGCTAGAGAGACCAGACTGGTATAATACAGCTAGAGAGACCAGACTGGTATAATACAGCTAGAGAGACCAGACTGGTATAATACAGCTACAGAGACCAGACTGGTATAATACAGCTAGAGAGACCAGACTGGTATAATACAGCTAGAGAGACCAGACTGGTATAATACAGCTAGAGAGACCAGCCTGGTATAATACAGCTAGACCAGACTGGTATAATACAGCTAGAGAGACCAGACTGGTATAATACAGCTAGAGAGACCAGACTGGTATAATACAGCTAGAGAGACCAGACTGGTATAATACAGCTAGAGAGACCAGACTGGTATAATACAGCTAGAGAGACCAGACTGGTATAATACAGCTAGAGAGACCAGACTGGTATAATACAGCTAGAGAGATCAGACTGGTATAATACAGCTAGAGAGACCAGACTGGTATAATACATCTAGAGAGACCAGACTGGTATAATACAGCTAGAGAGACCAGACTGGTATAATACAGCTAGAGAGACCAGACTGGTATAATACAGCTAGAGAGACCAGACTGGTATAATACAGCTAGAGAGACCAGACTGGTATTATACAGCTAGAGAGACCAGACTGGTATAATACAGCTAGAGAGACCAGACTGGTATAATACAGCTAGAGAGACCAGCCTGGTATAATACAGATAGAGAGACCACACTGGTATAATACAGCTAGAGAGACCAGCCTGGTATAATACAGCTAGAGAGACCAGACTGGTATAATACAGCTAGAGAGACCAGACTGGTATAATACAGCTAGAGAGACCAGACTGGTATAATACAGCTAGAGAGACCAGACTGGTATAATACAGCTAGAGAGACCAGACTGGTATAATACAGCAAGAGAGACCAGACTGGTATAATACAGCTAGAGAGACCAGACTGGTATAATACATCTAGATGAGGACTAGAACTGGTCAAAACAGACTGGTATAATACAGCTAGAGAGACCAGCCTGGTATAATACAGCTAGAGAGACCAGACTGGTATAACACAGCTAGAGAGACCAGACTGGTATAATACAGCTAGAGAGACCAGACTGGTATAATACAGCTAGAGAGACCAGACTGGTATAATACAGCTAGAGAGACCAGACTGGTATAATACAGCTAGAGAGACCAGACTGGTATAATACAGCTAGAGAGACCAGACTGGTATAATACAGCTAGAGAGACCAGACTGGTATAATACAGCTAGAGAGACCAGACTGGTATAATACAGCTAGAGAGACCAGACTGGTATAATACAGCTAGAGAGACCAGCCTGGTATAATACAGCTAGAGAGACCAGCCTGGTATAATACAGCTAGAGAGACCAGCCTGGTATAATACAGCTAGAGAGACCAGACTGGTATAATACAGCTAGAGAGACCAGACTGGTATAATACAGCTAGAGAGACCAGACTGGTATAATACAGCTAGACCAGACTGGTATAATACAGCTAGAGAGACCAGCCTGGTATAATACAGCTAGAGAGACCAGACTGGTATAATACAGCTAGAGAGACCAGACTGGTATAATACAGCTAGACCAGACTGGTATAATACAGCTAGAGAGACCAGCCTGGTATAATACAGCTAGAGAGACCAGACTGGTATAATACAGCTAGAGAGACCAGCCTGGTATAATACAGCTAGAGAGACCAGCCTGGTATAATACAGCTAGAGAGACCAGCCTGGTATAATACAGCTAGAGAGACCAGACTGGTGTAATACAGCTAGAGAGACCATACTGGTATAATACAGCTAGAGAGACCAGACTGGTATAATACAGCTAGACCAGACTGGTATAATACAGCTAGAGAGACCAGCCTGGTATAATACAGCTAGAGAGACCAGACTGGTATAATACAGCTACAGAGACCAGACTGGTATAATACAGCTAGACCAGACTGGTATAATACAGCTGGAGAGACCAGCCTGGTATAATACAGCTAGAGAGACCAGACTGGTATAATACAGCTAGAGAGACCAGACTGGTATAATACAGCTAGACCAGACTGGTATAATACAGCTAGAGAGACCAGCCGGGTATAATACAGCTAGACCAGACTGGTATAATACAGCTAGAGAGACCAGACTGGTATAATACAGCTAGAGAGACCAGACTGGTATAATACAGCTAGACCAGACTGGTATAATACAGCTAGAGAGACCAGACTGGTATAATACAGCTAGAGAGACCAGACTGGTGTAATACAGCTAGAGAGACCAGACTGGTATAATACAGCTAGAGAGACCAGACTGGTGTAATACAGCTAGAGAGACCAGACTGGTATAATACAGCTAGAGAGACCAGACTGGTATAATACAGCTAGAGAGACCAGACTGGTATAATACAGCTAGAGAGACCAGACTGGTATAATACAGCTAGAGAGACCAGACTGGTATAATACAGCTAGAGAGACCAGACTGGTATAATACAGCTAGAGAGACCAGACTGGTATAATACAGCTAGAGAGACCAGACTGGTGTAATACAGCTAGAGAGACCAGACTGGTATAATACAGCTAGAGAGACCAGACTGGTATAATACAGCTAGAGAGACCAGACTGGTATAATACAGCTAGAGAGACCAGACTGGTGTAATACAGCTAGAGAGACCAGACTGGTATAATACAGCTAGACCAGACTGGTATAATACAGCTAGAGAGACCAGACTGGTATAATACAGCTAGAGAGACCAGACTGGTATAATACAGCTAGAGAGACCAGCCTGGTATAATACAGCTAGACCAGACTGGTATATTACATCTAGAGAGACCAGACTGGTATAACACAGCTAGAGAGACCAGACTGGTATAATATAGCTAGAGAGACCAGACTGGTATAATACAGCTAGAGAGACCAGACTGGTATAATACAGCTAGAGAGACCAGCCTGGTATAATACAGCTAGAGAGACCAGACTGGTATAATACAGCTAGAGAGACCAGACTGGTATAATACAGCTAGAGAGACCAGACTGGTATAATACAGCTAGAGAGACCAGACTGGTATAATACAGCTAGAGAGACCAGACTGGTATAATACAGCTAGAGAGACAAGCCTGGTATAATACAGCTAGAGAGACCAGACTGGTATAATACAGCTAGAGAGACCAGACTGGTATAATACAGCTAGAGAGACCAGACTGGTATAATACAGCTAGAGAGACCAGACTGGTATAATACAGCTAGAGAGACCAGACTGGTATAATACAGCTAGAGAGACCAGACTGGTATAATACAGCTAGAGAGACCAGACTGGTATAATACAGCTAGAGAGACCAGACTGGTATAATACAGCTAGAGAGACCAGACTGGTATAATACATCTAGATGAGGACTAGAACTGGTCAGAACAGACTGGTTCTGGTTCTGATAGGATTAGACCTGCTCTGAACAGACTGGTTCTGGTTCTGATAGGATTAGACCTGCTCTGAAAAGACTGGTTCTTGTTCTGATTAGACCTGTTCTGAACAGACTGGTTATTGTTCTGATAGGATTAGACCTGGTCTGAACAGACTGGTTCTGGTTCTGATAGGATTAGACCTGGTCTGAACAGACTGGTTCTGGTTCTGATTGGATTAGACCTGCTCTGAACAGACTGGTTCTGATAGGATTAGACCTGCTCTGAACAGACTGGTTCTGATAGAACTAATAAAATCCAGGTACACCCCACAATAAACAAGGTTTACCGGGACAATACAACCTTCCAGGTCTTTATGTTGTCTGCTTGTGTTGCCTGATGATGAATTGGAGGCACTTTAAAATTCATCTCCTGAAAAACAGTATTAAATAATAAATAGTTCTGTTTACCATGTTCAGGTTGGTTTTAACTAACCCTTTAAAATCTTCACCCCTTCTCTCCCCCTGCGTCCCCTGGGTGTCTTCCCCCCTGCTCTCCTCCTGTCTCCCCGTCTCCCCCCCTGCTCTCCTCCTGTCTTCCCCCTGCTCTCCTCCTGTCTCCCCGTCTCCCCCCCTGCTCTCCTCCTGTCTCCCCGTCTTCCCCCTGTTCTCCTCCTGTCTTCCCCCCTGCTCTCCTCCTGTCTTCCCCCCTGCTCTCCTCCTGTCTCCCCGTCTCCCCCCCTGCTCTCCTCCTGTCTCCCCCGTCTTCCCCCCTTCTCTCCCCCTGCGTCCCCTGGGTGTCTTCCCCCCTGCTCTTCTCCTGTCTCCCCGTCTTCCCCCCTGCTCTCCTCCTGTCTCCCCATCTTCCCCCCTGCTCTCCTCCTGTCTCCAAGTCTTCCCCCCTGCTCTCCTCCTGTCTTCCCCCCTGCTCTCCTCCTGTCTCCCCGTCTTCCCCCCTGCTCTCCTCCTGTCTCCCCGTCTTCCCCCCTGCTCTCCTCCTGTCTCCCCCGTCTTCCCCCCTGCTCTCCTCCTGTCTCCCCGTCTTCCCCCCTGCTCTCCTCCTGTCTCCCCCGTCTTCCCCCCTGCTCTCCTCCTGTCTCCCTGTCTTCCCCCCTGCTCTCCTCCTGTCTCCCCCGTCTTCCCCCCTGCTCTCCTCCTGTCTTCCCCCCTGCTCTCCTCCTGTCTCCCCGTCTTCCCCCCTGCTCTCCTCCTGTCTCCCCCGTCTTCCCCCTGCTCTCCTCCTGTCTCCCCGTCTTCCCCCCTGCTCTCCTCCTGTCTCCCCGTCTTCCCCCCTGCTCTCCTCCTGTCTTCCCCCCTGCTCTCCTCCTGTCTTCCCCCCTGCTCTCCTCCTGTCTCCCCCGTCTTCCCCCCTGCTCTCCTCCTGTCTCCCCCGTCTTCCCCCCTGCTCTCCTCCTGTCTCCAAGTCTTCCCCCCTGCTCTCCTCCTGTCTCCCCATCTTCCCCCCTGCTCTCCTCCTGTCTCCCCCGTCTTCCCCCTGCTCTCCTCCTGTCTCCCCCGTCTTCCCCTCTGCTCTCCTCCTGTCTTCCCCCCGCTCTCCTCCTGTCTCCCCGTCTTCCCCCCTGCTCTCCTCCTGTCTCCCCCGTCTTCCCCCTGCTCTCCTCCTGTCTCCCCGTCTTCCCCCCTGCTCTCCTCCTGTCTCCCCGTCTTCCCCCTGCTCTCCTCCTGTCTTCCCCCCTGCTCTCCTCCTGTCTTCCCCCCTGCTCTCCTCCTGTCTCCCCCGTCTTCCCCCCTGCTCTCCTCCTGTCTCCAAGTCTTCCCCCCTGCTCTCCTCCTGTCTCCCCATCTTCCCCCCTGCTCTCCTCCTGTCTCCCCCGTCTTCCCCCTGCTCTCCTCCTGTCTTCCCCCCTGCTCTCCTCCTGTCTCCCCCGTCTTCACCCCTGCTCTCCTCCTGTCTCCCTGTCTTCCCCCCTGCTCTCCTCCTGTCTCCCCCGTCTCCCCCCCTGCTCTCCTCCTGTCTTCCCCCCTGCTCTCCTCCTGTCTCCCCCGTCTTCCCCCCTGCTCTCCTCCTGTCTTCCCCCCTGCTCTCCTCCTGTCTCCCCATCTTCCCCCCTGCTCTCCTCCTGTCTCCAAGTCTTCCCCCCTGCTCTCCTCCTGTCTTCCCCCCTGCTCTCCTCCTGTCTCCCCGTCTTCCCCCCTGCTCTCCTCCTGTCTCCCCGTCTTCCCCCCTGCTCTCCTCCTGTCTCCCCCGTCTTCCCCCCTGCTCTCCTCCTGTCTCCCCGTCTTCCCCCCTGCTCTCCTCCTGTCTCCCCCGTCTTCCCCCCTGCTCTCCTCCTGTCTCCCTGTCTTCCCCCCTGCTCTCCTCCTGTCTCCCCCGTCTTCCCCCCTGCTCTCCTCCTGTCTTCCCCCCTGCTCTCCTCCTGTCTCCCCGTCTTCCCCCCTGCTCTCCTCCTGTCTCCCCCGTCTTCCCCCTGCTCTCCTCCTGTCTCCCCGTCTTCCCCCCTGCTCTCCTCCTGTCTCCCCGTCTTCCCCCCTGCTCTCCTCCTGTCTTCCCCCCTGCTCTCCTCCTGTCTTCCCCCCTGCTCTCCTCCTGTCTCCCCCGTCTTCCCCCCTGCTCTCCTCCTGTCTCCCCCGTCTTCCCCCCTGCTCTCCTCCTGTCTCCAAGTCTTCCCCCCTGCTCTCCTCCTGTCTCCCCATCTTCCCCCCTGCTCTCCTCCTGTCTCCCCCGTCTTCCCCCTGCTCTCCTCCTGTCTCCCCCGTCTTCCCCTCTGCTCTCCTCCTGTCTTCCCCCCGCTCTCCTCCTGTCTCCCCGTCTTCCCCCCTGCTCTCCTCCTGTCTCCCCCGTCTTCCCCCTGCTCTCCTCCTGTCTCCCCGTCTTCCCCCCTGCTCTCCTCCTGTCTCCCCGTCTTCCCCCTGCTCTCCTCCTGTCTTCCCCCCTGCTCTCCTCCTGTCTTCCCCCCTGCTCTCCTCCTGTCTCCCCCGTCTTCCCCCCTGCTCTCCTCCTGTCTCCAAGTCTTCCCCCCTGCTCTCCTCCTGTCTCCCCATCTTCCCCCCTGCTCTCCTCCTGTCTCCCCCGTCTTCCCCCTGCTCTCCTCCTGTCTTCCCCCCTGCTCTCCTCCTGTCTCCCCCGTCTTCACCCCTGCTCTCCTCCTGTCTCCCTGTCTTCCCCCCTGCTCTCCTCCTGTCTCCCCCGTCTCCCCCCCTGCTCTCCTCCTGTCTTCCCCCCTGCTCTCCTCCTGTCTCCCCCGTCTTCCCCCCTGCTCTCCTCCTGTCTTCCCCCCTGCTCTCCTCCTGTCTCCCCGTCTTCCCCCCTGCTCTCCTCCTGTCTCCCCCGTCTTCCCCCTGCTCTCCTCCTGTCTCCCCGTCTTCCCCCCTGCTCTCCTCCTGTCTCCCCCGTCTTCCCCCTGCTCTCCTCCTGTCTCCCCGTCTTCCCCCCTGCTCTCCTCCTGTCTCCCCGTCTTCCCCCCTGCTCTCCTCCTGTCTCCCCATCTTCCCCCCTGCTCTCCTCCTGTCTCCAAGTCTTCCCCCCTGCTCTCCTCCTGTCTTCCCCCCTGCTCTCCTCCTGTCTCCCCGTCTTCCCCCCTGCTCTCCTCCTGTCTCCCCGTCTTCCCCCCTGCTCTCCTCCTGTCTCCCCCGTCTTCCCCCCTGCTCTCCTCCTGTCTCCCCGTCTTCCCCCCTGCTCTCCTCCTGTCTCCCCCGTCTTCCCCCCTGCTCTCCTCCTGTCTCCCTGTCTTCCCCCCTGCTCTCCTCCTGTCTCCCCCGTCTTCCCCCCTGCTCTCCTCCTGTCTTCCCCCCTGCTCTCCTCCTGTCTCCCCGTCTTCCCCCCAGCTCTCCTCCTGTCTCCCCCGTCTTCCCCCTGCTCTCCTCCTGTCTCCCCGTCTTCCCCCCTGCTCTCCTCCTGTCTCCCCGTCTTCCCCCCTGCTCTCCTCCTGTCTTCCCCCCTGCTCTCCTCCTGTCTTCCCCCCTGCTCTCCTCCTGTCTCCCCCGTCTTCCCCCCTGCTCTCCTCCTGTCTCCCCCGTCTTCCCCCCTGCTCTCCTCCTGTCTCCAAGTCTTCCCCCCTGCTCTCCTCCTGTCTCCCCATCTTCCCCCCTGCTCTCCTCCTGTCTCCCCCGTCTTCCCCCTGCTCTCCTCCTGTCTTCCCCCCTGCTCTCCTCCTGTCTCCCCCGTCTTCACCCCTGCTCTCCTCCTGTCTCCCTGTCTTCCCCCCTGCTCTCCTCCTGTCTCCCCCGTCTCCCCCCCTGCTCTCCTCCTGTTTTCCCCCCTGCTCTCCTCCTGTCTCCCCCGTCTTCCCCCCTGCTCTCCTCCTGTCTTCCCCCCTGCTCTCCTCCTGTCTCCCCGTCTTCCCCCCTGCTCTCCTCCTGTCTCCCCCGTCTTCCCCCTGCTCTCCTCCTGTCTCCCCGTCTTCCCCCCTGCTCTCCTCCTGTCTCCCCCGTCTTCCCCCTGCTCTCCTCCTGTCTCCCCGTCTTCCTCCCTGCTCTCCTCCTGTCTCCCCCGTCTTCCCCCCTTCTCTCCCCCTGCGTCCCCTGGGTGTCTTCCCCCCTGCTCTCCTCCTGTCTTCCCCCCTGCTCTCCTCCTGTCTCCCTGTCTTCCCCCCTGCTCTCCTCCTGTCTCCCCCGTCTTCCCCCTGTTCTCCTCCTGTCTTCCCCCCTGCTCTCCTCCTGTCTCCCTGTCTTCCCCCCTGCTCTCCTCCTGTCTTCCCCCCTGCTCTCCTCCTGTCTTCCCCCCTGCTCTCCTCCTGTCTCCCCCGTCTTCCCCCCTGCTCTCCTCCTGTCTCCCCCGTCTTCCCCCCTGCTCTCCTCCTGTCTCCAAGTCTTCCCCCCTGCTCTCCTCCTGTCTCCCCATCTTCCCCCCTGCTCTCCTCCTGTCTCCCCCGTCTTCCCCCTGCTCTCCTCCTGTCTTCCCCCCTGCTCTCCTCCTGTCTCCCCCGTCTTCACCCCTGCTCTCCTCCTGTCTCCCTGTCTTCCCCCCTGCTCTCCTCCTGTCTCCCCCGTCTCCCCCCCTGCTCTCCTCCTGTCTTCCCCCCTGCTCTCCTCCTGTCTCCCCGTCTTCCCCCTGCTCTCCTCCTGTCTCCCCCGTCTTCCCCCCTGCTCTCCTCCTGTCTTCCCCCCTGCTCTCCTCCTTCCTCTCTGTCTCCCCCATCTTTCCTCATATTCCCCCCCCACCTCGGCCCAGCGGGTGGCCTGCTATTGACATGTTTTATGTTTTTATGAAGTGAAATGGGAACATCACCAGGCAGGCGCTGCTATCGCTCCTCTTAAATAATATAGAAAAAAGAAGCAACCAACGACCAACCCCCACTCATCTCTCCTGTTAGTTCACTAAAGGGCTAGATGGCCCAGGTTCGCCAGTGCGTGATGCGTATGATAAAAATACAAGGGTCTCTCTCTCTCTCTCTCGCTCTCTTTCCATCCGCTCTCTCTCTCCCCTCAAACACCCCCCTCTCTCTCTCCTCTCGTTTTTCCACGTCCCTGTTTGCAACCATGGCCATAAAAGTTGCAACTAGCATCTCAGGTGGAGAAAAAAAAATGTCAGAGCAGAAGATGTATTCAATAAATAGAGATGGCCAGACAGCGGTGTGGATGGAGAGGGCCCACATGTAGGCTATAGAATGCATCTAAAGGTGACATCACTATTTCAGTTATATAGCCCACATGTAGGCTATAGAATGCATTTAAAGGTGACATCACTATTTCAGTTATATAGCCCACATGTAGACTATAGAATGCATCTAAAGGTGACATCACTATTTCAGTTATATAGCCCACATGTAGACTATAGAATGCATCTAAAGGTGACATCACTATTTCAGTTATATAGCCCACATGTAGGCTATAGAATGCATCTAAAGGTGACATCACTATTTCAGTTATATAGCCCACATGTAGGCTATAGAATGCATCTAAAGGTGACATCATTATTTCCGGTACAGAGCCCACATGGATGCCATGTTCAGTTACATATCCTACATGTAAACAGCAGGGTTGGGGTTCATTCCATTTCAATACCAGTCAATTCAGAAAGTAAACCAAATTCCAAATGTTCCGTATGGAAAAACACAGAAGAATCTTGGAATTAGATTTTCAGTGCACTTTCTGAATTGACTGGAATTGAAATGGTATTGACCCCAAACCTGGTAAACAATGCCTTTAAAGGTGACATCACCAGTTACCCAGTCTATACACGTTTTTTACCACATGTTGATGACTAATGGACTAATGGACTGTTTGATTGAAGATTGGTCTAATGGACGTCAGTCCAGGATTCATTTACCCTCTTCCCTGCTCCATAAACAGGATGTTAACCCTAACCCATACGCCATGCCCTAACCCTAACCCACACACCATGCCCTAACCCTAACCCATACGCCATGCCCTAACCCTAACCCACACACCATGCCCTAACCCTAACCCATACGCCATGCCCTAACCCTAACCCATACGCCATGCCCTAACCCTAACCCATACGCCATGCCCTAACCCTAACCCATACGCCATGCCCTAACCCTAACCCATACGCCATGCCCTAACCCTAACCCATACGCCATGCCCTAACCCTAACCCATATGCCATGCCCTAACCCTAACCCATACGCCATGCCCTAACCCTAACCCATACGCCATGCCCTAACCCTAACCCATACGCCATGCCCTAACCCATACGCCATGCCCTAACCCTAACCCATACGCCATGCCCTAACCCTAACCCATACGCCATGCCCTAACCCTAACCCATACGCCATGCCCTAACCCTAACCCATACGCCATGCCCTAACACTAACCCATACGCCAAGCCCTAACCCTAACCCATACGTCATGACCTAACCCTAACCCATACGCCATGCCCTAACCCTTACGCCATGCCCTAACCCTAACCCATACACCATGCCCTAACCCTAACCCACACGCCATGCCCTAACCCTAACCCATATGCCATGCCCTAACCCTAACCCATACGCCATGCCCTAACCCTAACCCATACACCATGCCCTAACCCTAACCCATACGCCATGCCCTAACCCTAACCCATATGACATGCCCTAACCATAACCCATACGCCATGCCCTAACCCTAACCCATACGACATGCCCTAACCCTAACCCATACGCCATGCCCTAACCCTAACCCATACGCCATGCCCTAACCCTAACCCATACGCCATGCCCTAACCCTAACCCACACGCCATGCCCTAACCCTAACCCATACGACATACCCTAACCCTAACCCATACGCCATGCCCTAACCCTAACCCATACGCCATGCCCTAACCCTAACCCATACGCCATGCCCTAACCCTAACCCACACGCCATGCCCTAACCCTAACCCATACGACATGCCCTAACCCTAACCCATACGCCATGCCCTAACCCTAACCCATACGCCATGCCCTAACCCTAACCCATACGCCATGCCCTAACCCTAACCCATACGCCATGCCCTAACCCTAACCCATACGCCATGCCCTAACCCTAACCCATACGCCATGCCCTAACCCTAACCCATATGACATGCCCTAACCATAACCCATACGCCATGCCCTAACCCTAACCCATACGACATGCCCTAACCCTAACCCATACGCCATGCCCTAACCCTAACCCATACACCATGCCCTAACCCTAACCCATACGCCATGCCCTAACCCTAACCCATATGACATGCCCTAACCATAACCCATACGCCATGCCCTAACCCTAACCCATACGACATGCCCTAACCCTAACCCATACACCATGCCCTAACCCTAACCCATACGCCATGCCCTAACCCTAACCCATATGACATGCCCTAACCATAACCCATACGCCATGCCCTAACCCTAACCCATACGACATGCCCTAAACCTAACCCATACGCCATGCCCTAACCCTAACCCATACGCCATGCCCTAACCCTAACCCATATGCCATGCCCTAACCCTAACCCATACGCCATGCCCTAACCCTAACCCATACACCATGCCCTAACCCTAACCCATACGCCATGCCCTAACCCTAACCCATATGACATGCCCTAACCATAACCCATACGCCATGCCCTAACCCTAACCCATACGACATGCCCTAACCCTAACCCATACGCCATGCCCTAACCCTAACCCATACGCCATGCCCTAACCCTAACCCATACGCCATGCCCTAACCCTAATCCACACGCCATGCCCTAACGCTAACCCATACGACATGCCCTAACCCTAACCCATACGCCATGCCCTAACCCTAACCCATACGCCATGCCCTAACCCTAACCCATACGCCATGCCCTAACCCTAACCCACACGCCATGCCCTAACCCTAACCCATACGACATGCCCTAACCCTAACCCATACGCCATGCCCTAACCCTAACCCATACGCCATGCCCTAACCCTAACCCATACGCCATGCCCTAACCCTAACCCATACGCCATGCCCTAACCCTAACCCATACGACATGCCCTAACCCTAACCCATACGCCATGCCCTGACCCTAACCCATACGCCATGCCCTAACCCTAACCCTACGCCATGCCCTAACCCTAACCCATACATCATGCCCTAACCCTAACCCATACGCCATGCCCTAACCCTAACCCATACGCCATGCCCTAACCCTAACCCATACGACATGCCCTAACCCTAACCCATACGCCAAGCCCTAACCCATACGCCATGCCCTAACCCTAACCCATACGCCATGCCCTAACCCTAACCCATACACCATGCCCTAACCCTAACCCATACGCCATGCCCTAACCCTAACCCATACGCCATGCCCTAACCCTAACCCATACGCCATGCCCTAACCCTAACCCATACGCCATGCCCTAACCCTAACCCATACGCCATGCCCTAACCCTAACCCTGCGCCATGCCCTAACCCTAACCCATACATCATGCCCTAAACCTAACCCATACGCCATGCCCTAACCCTAACCCATACGCCATGCCCTAACCCTAACCCGTACGCCATGCCCTAACCCTAACCCATACACCATGCCCTAACCCATACGCCATGCCCTAACCCTAACCCATACGCCATGCCCTAACCCTAACCCATACACCATGCCCTAACCCCAACCCATACGCCATGCCCTAACCCTAACCCATACGCCATGCCCTAACCCTAACCCATACACCATGCCCTAACCCCAACCCATACGCCATGCCCTAACCCTAACCCATACGACATGCCCTAACCCTAACCCATACACCATGCCCTAACCCCAACCCATACGCCATGCCCTATCCCTAACCCATATGCCATGCCCTAACCCTAACCAATACGCCAAGCCCTAACCCTAACCCATACGTCATGCCCTAACCCTAACCCATACGCCATGCCCTAACCCTTACGCCATGCCCTAACCCTAACCAATACGCCAAGCCCTAACCCTAACCCATACGCCATGCCCTAACCCTAACCCATACGCCATGCCCTAACCCTAACCCATACGCCATGCCCTAACCCTAACCCACACGCCATGCCCTAACCCTAACCCATACGACATGCCCTAACCCTAACCCATACGCCATGCCCTAACCCTAACCCATACGCCATGCCCTAACCCTAACCCATACGCCATGCCCTAACCCTAACCCATACGCCATGCCCTAACCCTAACCCATACGACATGCCCTAACCCTAACCCATACGCCATGCCCTAACCCTAACCCATACGCCATGCCCTAACCCTAACCCATACGCCATGCCCTAACCCTAACCCATACGCCATGCCCTAACCCTAACCCATACGCCATGCCCTAACCCTAACCCATACGCCATGCCCTAACCCTAACCCATACGCCATGCCCTAACCCTAACCCATACGCCATGCCCTAACCCTAACCCTACGCCATGCCCTAACCCTAACCAATACATCATGCCCTAAACCTAACCCATACGCCATGCCCTAACCCTAACCCATACGCCATGCCCTAACCCTAACCCATACGCCATGCCCTAACCCTAACCCACACGCCATGCCCTAACCCTAACCCATTCGACATGCCCTAACCCTAACCCATATGCCATGCCCTAACCCTAACCCATACGCCATGCCCTAACCCTAACCCATACGCCATGCCCTAACCCTAACCCACACGCCATGCCCTAACCCTAACCCATACGACATGCCCTAACCCTAACCCATACGCCATGCCCTAACCCTAACCCATACGCCATGCCCTAACCCTAACCCATACGCCATGCCCTAACCCTAACCCATACGCCATGCCCTAACCCTAACCCATACGACATGCCCTAACCCTAACCCATACGCCATGCCCTAACCCTAACCCATACGCCATGCCCTAACCCTAACCCTACGCCATGCCCTAACCCTAACCCATACATCATGCCCTAACCCTAACCCATACGCCATGCCCTAACCCTAACCCATACGCCATGCCCTAACCCTAACCCATACGACATGCCCTAACCCTAACCCATACGCCAAGCCCTAACCCATACGCCATGCCCTAACCCTAACCCATACGCCATGCCCTAACCCTAACCCATACGCCATGCCCTAACCCTAACCCATACGCCATACCCTAACCCTAACCCATACGCCATGCCCTAACCCTAACCCATACGCCATGCCCTAACCCTAACCCATACGCCATGCCCTAACCCTAACCCATACGCCATGCCCTAACCCTAACCCTACGCCATGCCCTAACCCTAACCCATACATCATGCCCTAAACCTAACCCATACGCCATGCCCTAACCCTAACCCATACGCCATGCCCTGACCCTAACCCATACGCCATGCCCTAACCCTAACCCATACACCATGCCCTAACCCATACGCCATGCCCTAACCCTAACCCATACGCCATGCCCTAACCCTAACCCATACGCCATGCCCTAACCCTAACCCATACACCATGCCCTAACCCATACGCCATGCCCTAACCCTAACCCATACACCATGCCCTAACCCCAACCCATACGCCATGCCCTAACCCTAACCCATACGCCATGCCCTAACCCTAACCCATACGCCATGCCCTAACCCTAACCCATACGCCATGCCCTAACCCTAACCCATACGCCATGCCCTAACCCTAACCCTACGCCATGCCCTAACCCTAACCCATACATCATGCCCTAAACCTAACCCATACGCCATGCCCTAACCCTAACCCATACGCCATGCCCTGACCCTAACCCATACGCCATGCCCTAACCCTAACCCATACACCATGCCCTAACCCATACGCCATGCCCTAACCCTAACCCATACGCCATGCCCTAACCCTAACCCATACGCCATGCCCTAACCCTAACCCATACACCATGCCCTAACCCATACGCCATGCCCTAACCCTAACCCATACACCATGCCCTAACCCCAACCCATACGCCATGCCCTAACCCTAACCCATACGCCATGCCCTAACCCTAACCCATACACCATGCCCTAACCCCAACCCATACGCCATGCCCTAACCCTAACCCATACGACATGCCCTAACCCTAACCCATACACCATGCCCTAACCCCAACCCATACGCCATGCCCTATCCTTAACCCATATGCCATGCCCTAACCCTAACCAATACGCCAAGCCCTAACCCTAACCCATACGTCATGCCCTAACACTAACCCATACGCCATGCCCTAACCCTTACGCCATGCCCTAACCCTAACCCATACGCCATGCCCTAACCCTAACCCATACGCCATGCCCTAACCCTAACCCACACGCCATGCCCTAACCCTAACCCATACGACATGCCCTAACCCTAACCCATACGCCATGCCCTAACCCTAACCCATACGCCATGCCCTAACCCTAACCCATACGCCATGCCCTAACCCTAACCCATACGCCATGCCCTAACCCTAACCCATACACCATGCCCTAACCCATACGCCATGCCCTAACCCTAACCCATACGCCATGCCCTAACCCTAACCCATACGCCATGCCCTAACCCTAACCCATACGCCATGCCCTAACCCTAACCCATACGCCATGCCCTAACCCTAACCCATACGCCATGCCCTAACCCTAACCCATACGCCATGCCCTAACCCTAACCCTACGCCATGCCCTAACCCTAACCCATACATCATGCCCTAAACCTAACCCATACGCCATGCCCTAACCCTAACCCATACGCCATGCCCTGACCCTAACCCATACGCCATGCCCTAACCCTAACCCATACACCATGCCCTAACCCATACGCCATGCCCTAACCCTAACCCATACGCCATGCCCTAACCCTAACCCATACGCCATGCCCTAACCCTAACCCATACACCATGCCCTAACCCATACGCCATGCCCTAACCCTAACCCATACACCATGCCCTAACCCCAACCCATACGCCATGCCCTAACCCTAACCCATACGCCATGCCCTAACCCTAACCCATACGCCATGCCCTAACCCTAACCCATACGCCATGCCCTAACCCTAACCCATACGCCATGCCCTAACCCTAACCCTACGCCATGCCCTAACCCTAACCCATACATCATGCCCTAAACCTAACCCATATGCCATGCCCTAACCCTAACCCATACGCCATGCCCTGACCCTAACCCATACGCCATGCCCTAACCCTAACCCATACACCATGCCCTAACCCATACGCCATGCCCTAACCCTAACCCATACGCCATGCCCTAACCCTAACCCATACGCCATGCCCTAACCCTAACCCATACACCATGCCCTAACCCATACGCCATGCCCTAACCCTAACCCATACACCATGCCCTAACCCCAACCCATACGCCATGCCCTAACCCTAACCCATACGCCATGCCCTAACCCTAACCCATACACCATGCCCTAACCCCAACCCATACGCCATGCCCTAACCCTAACCCATACGACATGCCCTAACCCTAACCCATACACCATGCCCTAACCCCAACCCATACGCCATGCCCTATCCTTAACCCATATGCCATGCCCTAACCCTAACCAATACGCCAAGCCCTAACCCTAACCCATACGTCATGCCCTAACACTAACCCATACGCCATGCCCTAACCCTTACGCCATGCCCTAACCCTAACCCATACGCCATGCCCTAACCCTAACCCATACGCCATGCCCTAACCCTAACCCACACGCCATGCCCTAACCCTAACCCATACGACATGCCCTAACCCTAACCCATACGCCATGCCCTAACCCTAACCCATACGCCATGCCCTAACCCTAACCCATACGCCATGCCCTAACCCTAACCCATACGCCATGCCCTAACCCTAACCCATACGCCATGCCCTAACCCTAACCCATACGCCATGCCCTAACCCTAACCCATATGACATGCCCTAACCATAACCCATACGCCATGCCCTAACCCTAACCCATACGACATGCCCTAACCCTAACCCATACGCCATGCCCTAACCCTAACCCATACACCATGCCCTAACCCTAACCCATACGCCATGCCCTAACCCTAACCCATATGACATGCCCTAACCATAACCCATACGCCATGCCCTAACCCTAACCCATACGACATGCCCTAACCCTAACCCATACACCATGCCCTAACCCTAACCCATACGCCATGCCCTAACCCTAACCCATATGACATGCCCTAACCATAACCCATACGCCATGCCCTAACCCTAACCCATACGACATGCCCTAAACCTAACCCATACGCCATGCCCTAACCCTAACCCATACGCCATGCCCTAACCCTAACCCATATGCCATTTCCTAACCCTAACCCATACGCCATGCCCTAACCCTAACCCATACACCATGCCCTAACCCTAACCCATACGCCATGCCCTAACCCTAACCCATATGACATGCCCTAACCATAACCCATACGCCATGCCCTAACCCTAACCCATACGACATGCCCTAACCCTAACCCATACGCCATGCCCTAACCCTAACCCATACGCCATGCCCTAACCCTAACCCATACGCCATGCCCTAACCCTAATCCACACGCCATGCCCTAACCCTAACCCATACGACATGCCCTAACCCTAACCCATACGCCATGCCCTAACCCTAACCCATACGCCATGCCCTAACCCTAACCCATACGCCATGCCCTAACCCTAACCCACACGCCATGCCCTAACCCTAACCCATACGACATGCCCTAACCCTAACCCATACGCCATGCCCTAACCCTAACCCATACGCCATGCCCTAACCCTAACCCATACGCCATGCCCTAACCCTAACCCATACGCCATGCCCTAACCCTAACCCATACGACATGCCCTAACCCTAACCCATACGCCATGCCCTGACCCTAACCCATACGCCATGCCCTAACCCTAACCCTACGCCATGCCCTAACCCTAACCCATACATCATGCCCTAACCCTAACCCATACGCCATGCCCTAACCCTAACCCATACGCCATGCCCTAACCCTAACCCATACGACATGCCCTAACCCTAACCCATACGCCAAGCCCTAACCCATACGCCATGCCCTAACCCTAACCCATACGCCATGCCCTAACCCTAACCCATACACCATGCCCTAACCCTAACCCATACGCCATGCCCTAACCCTAACCCATACGCCATGCCCTAACCCTAACCCATACGCCATGCCCTAACCCTAACCCATACGCCATGCCCTAACCCTAACCCATACGCCATGCCCTAACCCTAACCCTGCGCCATGCCCTAACCCTAACCCATACATCATGCCCTAAACCTAACCCATACGCCATGCCCTAACCCTAACCCATACGCCATGCCCTAACCCTAACCCGTACGCCATGCCCTAACCCTAACCCATACACCATGCCCTAACCCATACGCCATGCCCTAACCCTAACCCATACGCCATGCCCTAACCCTAACCCATACACCATGCCCTAACCCCAACCCATACGCCATGCCCTAACCCTAACCCATACGCCATGCCCTAACCCTAACCCATACACCATGCCCTAACCCCAACCCATACGCCATGCCCTAACCCTAACCCATACGACATGCCCTAACCCTAACCCATACACCATGCCCTAACCCCAACCCATACGCCATGCCCTATCCCTAACCCATATGCCATGCCCTAACCCTAACCAATACGCCAAGCCCTAACCCTAACCCATACGTCATGCCCTAACCCTAACCCATACGCCATGCCCTAACCCTTACGCCATGCCCTAACCCTAACCAATACGCCAAGCCCTAACCCTAACCCATACGCCATGCCCTAACCCTAACCCATACGCCATGCCCTAACCCTAACCCATACGCCATGCCCTAACCCTAACCCACACGCCATGCCCTAACCCTAACCCATACGACATGCCCTAACCCTAACCCATACGCCATGCCCTAACCCTAACCCATACGCCATGCCCTAACCCTAACCCATACGCCATGCCCTAACCCTAACCCATACGCCATGCCCTAACCCTAACCCATACGACATGCCCTAACCCTAACCCATACGCCATGCCCTAACCCTAACCCATACGCCATGCCCTAACCCTAACCCATACGCCATGCCCTAACCCTAACCCATACGCCATGCCCTAACCCTAACCCATACGCCATGCCCTAACCCTAACCCATACGCCATGCCCTAACCCTAACCCATACGCCATGCCCTAACCCTAACCCATACGCCATGCCCTAACCCTAACCCTACGCCATGCCCTAACCCTAACCAATACATCATGCCCTAAACCTAACCCATACGCCATGCCCTAACCCTAACCCATACGCCATGCCCTAACCCTAACCCATACGCCATGCCCTAACCCTAACCCACACGCCATGCCCTAACCCTAACCCATTCGACATGCCCTAACCCTAACCCATATGCCATGCCCTAACCCTAACCCATACGCCATGCCCTAACCCTAACCCATACGCCATGCCCTAACCCTAACCCACACGCCATGCCCTAACCCTAACCCATACGACATGCCCTAACCCTAACC
>NW_028164318.1:75000-92350 GCF_964263955.1 Coregonus lavaretus | reverse complement strand
TATGATGCCCCAGAACCATTAGTCCAGCGTCTATGATGCCCCAGAACCATTAGTCCAGCATCTCTGTTTCCCCAGAACCATTTGCCCAGCGTCTCTGTTGCACACAATTGTGTGTGTGTGAGAGAGAGAGAAAGAGAGAGAGACAGGGATTGAGAGAGAGAGAGAGAGAGAGGGAGAGAGAGAGAGAGAGAGAGAGACAGAGAGACAGAGAGAGAGACAGAGAGACAGAGAGAGAGACAGAGAGACAGAGAGAGACAGAGAGACAGGGGGACAAACACCTACCTGGAGGTGACAGCATTCCCTCCCCCATATGCCCCCCTAGGCACAACTACGACAACATAACCAACAAAAATGGGTCACGACTCCTGCAGCTCTGTCGCACACTGGGTATGTACATAGTCAATGGTAGGCTTCGAGGGGACTCCTATGGTAGGTACACCTATAGCTCATCTCTTGGCAGTAGTACTGTAGACTACTTTATCACTGACCTCAACCCAGAGTCTCTCAGAGCGTTCACAGTCAGCCCACTGACACCCCTATCAGACCACAGCAAAATCACAGTCTACTTGAACAGAGCAATACTCAATCATGAGGCATCAAAGCCAAAAGAACTAAATAATATTAAGAAATGCTATAGATGGAAGGAAAGTAGTGTTGAAACCTACCAAAAAACAATTAGGAAACAACAAATTCAATCCATTCTAGACAACTTCCTGGACAAAACGTTCCACTGTAATAGTGAAGGTGTAAACTTGGCAGTAGAAAACCTAAACAGTATATTTGACCTCTCAGCTTCCCTATCAAATCTAAAAATCTCTAACAGAAAACCAAAGAAAAGTAATAACAGTGATAAATGGTTTGATGAAGAATGCAAAAACCTAAGAAAGAAATTGAGAAACCTATCCAACCAAAAACATAGAGACCCAGAAAACCTGAGCCTACGCCTTCACTATGGTGAATCACTAAAACAATACAGAAATACACTACGGAAAAAGAAGGAACAGCATGTCAGAAATCAGCTCAATGTAATTGAAGAATCCATAGACTCTAACCACTTCTGGGAAAATTGGAAAACACTAAACAAACAACAACACGAAGAGCTATCTATCCAAAACGGAGATGTATGGGTAAACCACTTCTCCAATCTTTTTGGCCCTATAACAGAGAACAAACAGCAAAAAAATATACATGATCAAATGCAAATCTTAGAATCAACTATTAAAGACTACCAGAACCCACTGGATTCTCCAATTACATTGAATGAACTACAGGATAAAATACAAACCCTCCAACCCAAAAAGTCCTGTGGTGTTGATGGTATCCTCAATGAAATGATAAAATATACAGACCACAAATTTCAATTAGCTATACTTAAACTCTTTAACATCATCCTTAGCTCTGGCATCTTCCCCAACATCTGGAACCAAGGACTGATCACCCCAATCCACAAAAGTGGAGACAAATTTGACCCCAATAACTACCGTGGGATATGCGTCAACAGCAACCTTGGGAAAATCCTCTGCATTATCATTAACAGCAGACTAGTTCATTTCCTCAGTGAAAACAATGTACTGAGCAAATGTCAAATTGGCTTTTTACCAAATTACCGTACGACAGACCACGTATTCACCCTGCACACCCTAATTGACAAACAAACAAAACAAAACAAAGGCAAAGTCTTCTCATGCTTTGTTGATTTCAAAAAAGCTTTTGACTCAATTTGGCATGAGGGTCTGCTATACAAATTGATGGAAAGTGGGGTTGGGGGAAAAACATACGACATTATAAAATCAATGTACACAAACAACAAGTGTGCGGTTAAAATTGGCAAAAAACACACACATTTCTTTCCACAGGGCCGTGGGGTGAGACAGGGATGCAGTTTAAGCCCCACCCTCTTCAACATATATATCAACGAATTGGCGAGGGCACTAGAACAGTCTGCAGCACCCGGCCTCACCCTACTAGAATCTGAAGTCAAATGTCTTCTGTTTGCTGACGATCTGGTGCTTCTGTCACCAACCAAGGAGGGCCTACAGCAGCACCTAGATCTTCTGCACAGATTCTGTCAGACCTGGGCCCTGACAGTAAATCTCAGTAAGACAAAAATAATGGTGTTCCAAAAAAGGTCCAGTTGCCAGGACCACAAATACAAATTCCATCTAGACACCGTTGCCCTAGAGCACACAAAAAACTATACATACCTCGGCCTAAACATCAGCGCCACAGGTAACTTCCACAAAGCTGTGAACGATCTGAGAGACAAGGCAAGAAGGGCCTTCTATGCCATCAAAAGGAACATAAAATTTGACATACCAATTAGGATCTGGCTAAAAATACTTGAATCAGTTATAGAACCCATTGCCCTTTATGGTTCTGAGGTCTGGGGTCCGCTCACCAACCAAGAATTCACAAAATGGGACAAACACCAAATTGAGACTCTGCATGCAGAATTCTGCAAAAACATCCTTCGTGTACAACGTAAAACACCAAATAATGCATGCAGAGCAGAATTAGGCCAATACCCGCTAATTATCAAAATCCAGAAAAGAGCCGTTAAATTCTATAACCACTTAAAAGGAAGCGATTCCCAAACCTTCCATAACAAAGCCATCACCTACAGAGAGATGAACTTGGAGAAGAGTCCCCTAAGTAAGCTTGTCCTGGGGCTCTGTTCACAAACACAAACAGACCCCACACAGCCCCAGGACAACAACAACAACAACACAACTAGACCCAACCAAATCATGAGAAAACAAAAAGAGAATTACTTGACACATTGGAAAGAACAAACAAAAAAACAGAGCAAACTAGTATGCTATTTGGCCCTAAACAGAGAGTACACAGTGGCAGAATACCTGACCACTGTGACTGACCCAAACTTAAGGAAAGCTTTGACTATGTACAGACTCAGTGAGCATAGCCTTGCTATTGAGAAAGGCCGCCGTAGGCAGACCTGGCTCTCAAGAGAAGACAGGCTATGTGCACACTGCCCACAAAATGAGGTGGAAACTGAGCTGCACTTCCTAACCTCCTGCCAAATGTATGACCATATTAGAGACACATATTTCCCTCAGATTACAGCGATCCACAAAGAATTCGAAAACAAATCCAATTTTGATAAACTCCCTTATCTACTGGGTGAAAAACCACAGTGTGCCATCACAGCTGCAAGATTTGTGACCTGTTGCCACAAGAAAAGGGCAACCAGTGAAGAACAAACACCATTGTAAATACAACCCATATTTATGTTCATTTATTTTCCCATTTGTACTTTAACTATTTGCACATTGTTACAACACTGTATATATACATAATATGACATTTGAAATGTCTTTATTCTTTTGGAACTTCTGAGTGTAATGTTTACTGTTAATATTTATTGTTTATTTCACTTTTGTTTACTATCTACTTCACTTGCTTTGGCAATGTTAACATACGTTTCCCATGCCAATAAAGCCCTTAAATTGAAATTGACAAATTGAATTGAGAGAGAGAGAGACAGAGAGACAGAGACAGAGAGAGAGAGAGAGAGAGAGCTCAGCAGGTAACAGCTTTTACAGCAGTGTTCAGCATCCACCACCCTGGAGAGTTTGTCCCTCTCAGTCCAGCATCAGCAAATCGTATTCAATTTACCAACTAATCATCAAGATGTTGATGATCCATCTAAATTAGTTGTGTTAGTGCTGGGCTGGAACAAAGCCTGCACCTCTTGCAGCTCTCCAGGATTTGGTTTGAGTTCTCTTCTAGAGCCTCAAAGCCTGTGAGCAAGCAGCAGAGAGAGAGACAAGAGAGGTCCTCCCACAGCTGAACAGATGCTCACACAGCAGGTTTACAGTCTGTTAGGGGACGTCACAGACAGAATAGATAATGGCAGAGACACAGACAGTGTGTAAAGAAGTCACTCAGCAAGTTGAGTTCACTTCATAAAAGCCAGCAACCACGACTAATGGCTTAGCCTACTGTGTTAGAACAACTGGAGCTACGCTAGCCTACTAGCCTAGCCTACACTGTGTTAGAACAACTGGAGCTACGCTAGTCTACTAGCCTAGCCTACACTGTGTTAGAACAACTGGAGCTACGCTAGTCTACTAGCCTAGCCTACACTGTGTTAGTACAACTGGAGCTACGCTAGCCTACTAGCCTAGCCTACACTGTGTTAGAACAACTGGAGCTATGCTAACCTGTTAAACCGGTTTTCCTGGAGCTATACTACACTGTGTGTGTATGTAGGGGATGTGAGAAACTTACTCCTCAGCCTGAAGTGTCCCCACTTGCGCCACCGAATAGCTAGTTTTTTGTGTGACTGGTAAGACGCGTCGGGAGGGCGGTCACGTGTGCTAGCAAAGCAGAGGTCCTGGGTTGGAGCCTCGGTGTGAGACGAATCAGGAGGAAGTGGTACTCTCTAAGCAAGCAGGGTGACGTCCTTTACATGAACATACAGGAGGCTTACCCAAGGATATCTGGTGAGCTTGGAATAACATAGATACACGGTGTGTGTGTGTGCGTGTGACCTGTCGTGACCCCTCCACCTCCTGCCAGGCAGGTTATGGTGACCTTCATCTCCAGCTGTTGCATGGTACCGTCTCTCACACACACGTCCTCCCCCAATGTCTCCACGCACAACATCCAGCAACACACACACACAACACTGCATGCCTACTTTATAATGAATGTCCCCGCTTACACTGAAAACAGGAGGGGAATACCCTGTACCCTCTAGCTAACAGAGTGTTACCTTGTACCCTGTCTAACAGTGTTACCCTGTACCATGTGTAGTGTTACCCTGTGTAACAGAGTGTTACCTTGTACCCTGTCTAACAGTGTTACCCTGTACCATGTGTAGTGTTACCCTGTGTAACAGAGTGTTACCCTGTACCCTGTGTAACAGTGTGTTACCCTGTACCCTGTGTAACAGTGTGTTACCCTGTACCCTGTGTAACAGTGTGTTACCCTGTACCCTGTGTAACAGTGTGTTACCCTGTACCCTGTGTAACAGTGTGTTACCCTGTACCCTGTGTAACAGTGTGTTACCCTGTACCCTGTGTAACAGTGTGTTACTCTGTACCCTGTGTAACAGCGTGTTACTCTGTACCCTGTGTAACAGCGTGTTACCCTGTACCCTGTGTAACAGCGTGTTACCCTGTACCCTGTGTAACAGCGTGTTACCCTGTACCCTGTGTAACAGCGTGTTACCCTGTACCCTGTGTAACAGCGTGTTACCCTGTACCCTGTGTAACAGCGTGTTACCCTGTACCCTGTGTAACAGCGTGTTACCCTGTACCCTGTGTAACAGCGTGTTACCCTGTACCCTGTGTAACAGCGTGTTACCCTGTACCCTGTGTAACAGCGTGTTACCCTGTACCCTGTGTAACAGCGTGTTACCCTGTACCCTGTGTAACAGCGTGTTACCCTGTACCCTGTGTAACAGCGTGTTACCCTGTACCCTGTGTAACAGCGTGTTACCCTGTACCCTGTGTAACAGTGTGTTACCCTGTACCCTTTCTAAGAGCTAAAGGCTTTTGGCACGCAGCAGCAGCAGGGACTTCAGAGTTAGCACTACTTTAGTGCTCATAATTAAAACTAAACCCCCGCGTGAGGAATGTTTGAGGATTAACGAGCGCAATACACCGTGTTCATGGGGAGAGAGAGAAAGATGTAATTCCAGCACCAACAGAACGCAGGAGGATTAAACAGTGGAGAGCTCTTGTTCAATATCACCAACACAGACAACACACAACAGGTCCCCAGCAGGTAGGCTAAGCTGCTTTAGTCAGTCCCTCCCTCGAAAACCTGGACACTACGGTGAGCGGCTGACAAAATAATAAAACACACACACTTGGCGGCTCTCATATATCAGCCATCTGTCAGCCATCCAACCGTCTCTCTACTGCTACCTTCAACCAGCAACATCCAACCGTCTCTCTACTGCTCCCTTCAACCAGCACCATCCAACCGTCTCTCTACTGCTCCCTTCAACCAGCACCAACTGTCTCTCTACTGCTCCCTTCAACCAGGGCCATCCAACCGTCTCTCTACTGCTCCCTTCTACCAGGGCCATCCAACCGTCTCTCTACTGCTCCCTTCAACCAGGGCCATCCAACCGTCTCTCTACTGCTCCCTTCAACCAGGGCCATCCAACCGTCTCTCTACTGCTCCCTTCTACCAGCACCATCCAACCGTCTCTCTACTGCTCCCTTCTACCAGCACCATCCAACCGTCTCTCTACTGCTCCCTTCAACCAGGGCCATCCAACCGTCTCTCTACTGCTCCCTTCAACCAGCACCATCCAACCGTCTCTCTACTGCTACCTTCAACCAGCTCCATCCAACCGTCTCTCTACTGCTCCCTTCAACCAGGGCCATCCAACCGTCTCTCTACTGCTCCCTTCAACCAGGGCCATCCAACCGTCTCTCTACTGCTCCCTTCAACCAGGGCCATCCAACCGTCTCTCTACTGCTCCCTTCTACCAGCACCATCCAACCGTCTCTCTACTGCTCCCTTCTACCAGCACCATCCAACCGTCTCTCTACTGCTCCCTTCAACCAGGGCCATCCAACCGTCTCTCTACTGCTCCCTTCAACCAGGGCCATCCAACCGTCTCTCTACTGCTCCCTTCTACCAGGGCTGGGGAGCCAGAGCAGAGTATGAAGCACAGCTTTGAAGAGGTCAGATGGGAAGCACTTGACTAACATTACCAGAGTCTTAAATAGAAAACAGCACAACCTCTGCTCTGCCCTGCCTGACATTCTTCCAGACCACAGGGAGATTTAACACTGCATGTTTTCTGCTCCAAACATCCGGACAAACACAAACAAGAAGGGAAGAGAACCTTGCAAAACTTGCCGTGGACATTAGCTAGTCAACACAACTCTGTGCATACGGATATAGAAGACAGAACAGACAGGGAGCAGAGAACTCTCCTCTCCATACGGATATAGAAGACAGAACAGACAGGGAGCAGAGAACTCTCCTCTCCATATGGATATAGAAGACAGAACAGACAGGAAGCAGAGAACTCTACTCTCCATATGGATATAGAAGACAGAACAGACAGGGAGCAGAGAACTCTCCTCTCCATATGGATATAGAAGACAGAACAGACAGGAAGCAGAGAACTCTACTCTCCATATGGATATAGAAGACAGAACAGACAGGGAGCAGAGAACTCTCCTCTCCATATGGATATAGAAGACAGAACAGACAGGGAGCAGAGAACTCTACTCTCCATATGGATATAGAAGCCAGAACAGACAGGAAGCAGAGAACTCTACTCTCCATATGGATATAGAAGACAGAACAGACAGGAAGCAGAGAACTCTACTCTCCATATGGATATAGAGACATACTGTCTCCAAGTCCTCTGCCTGGAGAGGCCTACAACATACTGTCTCTAAAGGTGTCTCGCATACTCCCTTAAAAAGACCTTTGCTTGAAAAACGCCTTAGCCAGTATACACTTCCTCAAAATAGTCCGAATGAACCGAAGATCAAGAAATCTGTCATTAATTGTGACGTTTTTGCCCAGTAGATCTTAGATGTTTGGTTCAGTATTTCTCAAGTAAAACAATGTGTATGAAAACGAGTCGTCTCTCATTGAATGACAACAAACACTTTACTGAAGAATCCCTACTGTTGACCAATCACAGACGAAAGGCGTAGATGTCGGCTACCGAACTTCAGCTTGTCTCCAGAAAAAAAAATGTACACAAACAGCCGTAAAAAACGGCACAAAATATCATCATAACATATGCAGAACCGGTTTTGGATGGGAAGCATGTGAACCCCTTAAGTCCTCTGTCTGAAGAGGCCTACAGCATACTGTCTGCGTGTGTGAACCCCTTAAGTCCTCTGTCTGAAGAGGCCTACAGCATACTGTCTGCGTGTGTGAACCCCTTAAGTCCTCTGTCTGAAGAGGCCTACAGCATACTGTCTGCGTGTGTGAACCCCTTAAGTCCTCTGTCTGAAGAGGCCTACAGCATACTGTCTGCGTGTGTGAACCCCTTAAGTCCTCTGTCTGAAGAGGCCTACAGCATACTGTCTGCGTGTGTGAACCCCTTAAGTCCTCTGTCTGAAGAGGCCTACAGCATACTGTCTGCGTGTGTGAACCCCTTAAGTCCTCTGTCTGAAGAGGCCTACAGCATACTGTCTGCGTGTGTGAACCCCTTAAGTCCTCGGTCTGAAGAGGCCTACAGCATACTGTCTGCGTGTGTGAACCCCTTAAGTCCTCTGTCTGAAGAGGCCTACAGCATACTGTCTGCGTGTGTGAACCCCTTAAGTCCTCTGTCTGAAGAGGCCTACAGCATACTGTCTGCGTGTGTGAACCCCTTAAGTCCTCTGTCTGAAGAGGCCTACAGCATACTGTCTGCGTGTGTGAACCCCTTAAGTCCTCTGTCTGAAGAGGCCTACAGCATACTGTCTGCGTGTGTGTGTTGGGTGAGTTGGGGGGTTGACAACAGCAGAAGAGGCAACCCCCAGTGTGCTGCAGCAGCTGTGGCCTACAGGTGTGAGAGGGGGTGTGATCTCACCTCAGACCCAGTGTTGACACACACCGGGACACCTGCTGACAACACACACACCTAAACAAACCCCAGGCCGGTGAGGTCACACCGCCACCCCTCTGCATGATGCCACCACCTCAGGGGATGTCCCAGTGTGTGTGTGTCCAGCAACATCATTTATGTGAGGTCACTACACAGAGAGACAGGGCACCAATACACCGAGTCACTTCTCAAAACTACCACCAAGCCATAGCGTGACATTAGGACTGTCACAACATACCACAGCTTGGTCACCAAGGGCAAGAATCCATACACACACACACACACACACACAACAGTAGTCACCAAGGGCCAAGTCCACAAACATCCCATAGCAAACACTGAGTAGCACTGCAGTGACAGTAGCATGGCAACCTAACTAACTGCCCCATATAAGGTGAAGCTAGTGGAAAACAAGAAACACCAAGTATCCTACTGCATGAACATATAAGGACATTTATATGTCACCCTCCACACACTGAAACAAGTCACTGAGTCACCATCAATTTACCATTATCCATGGCAGAGCTTAAACGGTTTCCTGGAATTTTGGAATTTCCAGGATTGAAAGTAAATGTAGGACAGGAAATGAAAACTGAAAAGTTCAGGTGGGGATATTCCTAAAGTCTACCGAACTGAGGAACTAAATGATTCACCATACTGTAAATCAAATCGTATGTCACATGCGCCGAATACAACTGGTGTAGACTTTAACGTGAAATGATTGCTTATGAGCCCTTCACAACAATGCAGAGTTTAAAATAAGTAAGAAAATCGTAACACAAGAGGAATAAACAACTTATCCACAGCAAAACATGAAGCATCTGGTGTCATCCAGGAAGACTGACAGTAACATAACATGAAGCATCTGGTGTCATCCAGGAGGACTGACAGTAACATAACATGAAGCATCTGGTGTCATCCAGGAGGACTGACAGTAACATAACATGAAGCATCTGGTGTCATCCAGGAGGACTGAAAGTAACAGAACATGAAGCATCTGGTGTCATCCAGGTGGACTGACAATAATACATGAAGCATCTGGTGTCATCCAGGAGGACTGACAGTAATAGAACATGAAGCATCTGGTGTCATCCAGGAGGACTGACAGTAATAAAGCATCTGGTGTCATCCAGGAGAATTGACGGTAACAGAACATGAAGCATCTGGCGTTATCAAGGAGGACTGACAGTAATAAAGCATCTGGTGTCATCCAGGAGAACTGACAGCAATAAAGCATATGGCGTTATCCAGGAGAACTGACAGTAATAGAACCTGAAGCATCTGGTGTCATCCAGGAGGACTGACAGCAATATAATGTGAAGCATCTGGTGTCATCCAGGAGGACTGACAGTAATATAACGTGAGGCATCTGGCGTTATCCAGGAGGACTGACAGTAATATAACGTGAGGCATCTGGCGTTATCCAGGAGGACTGACAGTAATATAACATGAGGCATCTGGTGTCATCCAGGAGGACTGACAGTAATATAACGTGAGGCATCTGGTGTCATCCAGGAGGACTGACAGTAATATAACATGAGGCATCTGGTGTCATCCAGGAGGACTGACAGTAAGTACAGGACTTTAAAGGAAATGTAAAGTGAAACGGTCAGGTGGGGAGACTATGGACCTTCCCAGGTTGACTTGGTGAGCAAACACCCGGGAATGAACATGCTGAGTGATCTGATGAGTCACGTACACACATGCATGCAGACACGGCCCTGTGTTTCCACAGCAAACAACCTTCGGACTCTAGCTTCTGAAGCCCAAGTACAGATTACACACACTGCCAGGCACTAATGGACAAAAAGCCAATGCTTCATTACACACACGGGACGTACAAGCGGCACTAAACCTTTACCTTTCAGACCACTGCTGTTCACCTAAACCTACCTGTAGGAACTACCTGTCCTTAACTGTCCCACTTTACCCAAATCTACATTTACATTTTAGTCATTTAGCAGATGCTCTTATCCAGAGCGACTTACAGTTAGTTCATTCATCTTAAGATAGCTAGGTGGGACAACCACATTTCACAGTCATAGTAAGTACATTTTCCTCAATAAAGTAGCGATCATCAAAGTAAGCGCTAGTAAGCGGGGGAAAAAGTCAAGTGTAAATTCACGATAGGGGTGCTGTGGGATTATTTAAAATACTTGTCGAAGCGGTAGGGTTTCAGATGTTTTCAGAAGATGGCCAGGGACTCTGCTATGCTAGCTTCAGGGGGAAGCTGGTTCCACCATTGGGGTGCCAGGACAGAGAAGAGCTTGGACTGGGCAGGAGCTGCCCTCCCTTAAGGGTGGGAGGGCCATGAGACCGGAGGTGGCAGAATGGAGTGTTCGGGTTGGGATGTAGGGTTTGAGCAGAGCCTGAAGATAGGGAGGGGCAGTTCCTCTTGCTGTTCCATAGGTAAGTACCATGGTATTGTATGTGAATGTACTATGAATAGAAAGTAAATATCTTTAATGTAATATGATGAATATGATAAATTAGTGTGGCAAGTGACTATAATGAAAAGTGAATGGTGGGAGAGAAAAATAAATAAATACAAAATGATGAATAGATGGGTTAGCTGACGTCGTCACGAAAACCATGTGCCCACGCTTCCATGGGGCAGAAGTCAGCGTGTTGTTGTGATTCTGGATGGCCAGATTGATAGCAACAATGACAAGAAGCTGCCATGTGGGGAATCGTAAGTGGCGTGCTTCATCTTGTTCTTGATACCCGGTCTTGTTTTGATGTGTTTTGACTGATTTCATGTCTATGCTAATATGGCTAAAATTCACTAGCTAGCTAACCAACAACTTTAACTATGTATATGAGAGACAACAAGTGCTCATTGTGCAAATGTATTTATGTTTTCAATAAACATTGGAGCCGAAATATAGTTTACATGTCAACAATCTAAGCCAACCCATCTGTTTTGCCCCATAGTTGAGCACGCGTCGGTTTTGTTGCTAAACAACCAACCCATCTATAGAAATAAAAAACTGGGGTTGTTTTCATCAATTGTGTTCTTCTCTCCCACACGTTCTTAAGCAGACAGACACTGGTCTTTGTTCGACAAATCATTATTCTGACTTGTCTACCAAACGGTCCTCTTCAGACGAGAGACATGGCCCCAAATTAACACTTGTGGAGAGCTATTAGTCTCCCTGAACATTAGGAGCAATGGCCGTGTTTTCACAAATGACAGGGAGTTTTTGAAGAGGGAACGTTGTTGCAGTGATTTGAGCCCACAGGCAAGGAAAATCAACACACGACACTTTCAGTATGTGTGTGTGTGTGTGTCTGTGAGATGCACGGACGTGGTGGAAGGTAACCTGGCTCTGTGTGGGTGTCCAGTAAACAGATGGTTGTGTTTGGGGAGACCATTCAATATTCTCTCCACACACACACACCCACACACAGAGAGAGATCCCAAAATCTGGCTCTTCAATAATGGAAATGTTCATTTAACGTTAATCTCTACGATGGGGGTGAAACAAACGTATACAGTCTCTTATGACAGAGATGACTCTTTATGGGGGATGGAGGAGAGAGGAGAAGGGATGGTGGAGAAGGGATGGAGGAGAGGAGAAGGGATGGAGGAGAGGAGAAGGGTTGGAGGAGAGAGGAGGAGAGAGGAGAAGAGAGAGAGAGGGAGAGAAAGCAAACATACAATGTGGACTCTCAACAAGGCAGGTCCAGTGACTACAGAAGGGAGGGGGCCTGTTCCGTTCTAGGGACAGAGGGTTACGGACAGTGTACACACACTTGGGTTTGTGCAGGAAACATGAATCAATAGTGTCAGTGTATACTGTGTCCATGTTCTGCATGAACGAATGAATGACAAACAGGCCCATTACTCATGGTCAGTCCCGGACACACACAGAGAGAGAGAGAGAGCGAGGAGGGGAAAACGCTCCCTCGGTATTTGGCCCTCTCCCTTTGACCTTGAGGGGGCAGGGGCTCTTCCTGTTCTGGGTCTGAACCACTACAGCATGTGGAGTGACTGGCTCTGCTTTCTCTACATGGGGTTCAAAGCCCAAAGCTTAATTCAGCATTAGATGGGATATGGGAATGAGATTGGACAGTGCTCTTACAAGTCACCTACCTGTTAGAATGGCTATTCAAGTAGCCAATGTATGTCCATTGACAATGACATGCAGGCTTCAATTGTAGCCTTTATTATACCTTAATGCATGTGTTCAGTTGACAGATGCAATGGTGGAAGTGCTCCCCAGAGCACTGGGAAATCCATATCGGTCCAAGCCAGGCACTGAGAGCCCAGGTAACACATTAGCCTACAGCCAACATGGCTGAATACATACATGTTGCCTGGAGAGTAGTTTCTCCTGAAGTCTCAGTCTGTAGGATGAGATGCTGTAGGTCGGTATTTTATTAGGATCCCCAGTAGGTAGGCTATGGAGTAAAAGCCTTCTCGTTTCACAAATCTGTTGAGCACAACTCCCAAAGAGTGAAATGCAAATTGTTGGCCTGTTTTGAAGAGCTCTCAAACGCCGAGGTCAATGTTTGAAAATCATTCAGTCGTTTTCATGATAACAGCCCACTACAATACACATAGGAAACGCATCTACTTAACTACGTTTCCATCCGAACCGTGCAACAGTAGCCTACTGTATCATTGCCACGCAACATTGTAGCCGCGTGCCTGGTCAACGATCAACTCTGAGGTTTGTTCCATTGATTAGGGTTGGAACTCACGCGCTAGATGTATTACAAAATTAACACTACACTGTAGCCTTCTATGCTCTTTTCTTGACTCACTCCCCAGTTGTAAGGACACAATACGTTTCTACCAAGCATATGGTGGCTCGTTGTTATCCCAATGTCATCGAACCAGACCAACAATCTGTGTCGATTTCTTAACATCATTCTTAACCAAACTCAGCCGCTGAAAAGTGAAAATACACAGCCATGATCGGTCGCTTACCTCAGGAATGGTAGTTGAACACGAACTCGCTGTCCAAATCGGTTCGTCTCCTCTCTTTTTACAAACAAAACCCAAACGAAGTCCTATTGTCAACGTTGTCACCGTCCGTAGAAAGTTCAGATCTTCCCCAGGAGATAAAACATTGTGAGACGCCGAAGGGAGAGAGCGAGCAAAGACGCTGTAAATTCCGAGAAATATGAGACGATATGGAAGTTTGACACTTTCCCCACGACAAGCGATTATTCTTCACGCCAAAAAACGTAATCACAGAATGAATTCAGATGTGTTTCAGATTCAAACACGAACACACCTTTGGATTTTGTCCGCCCTCATGAATTGGCAAGAAACTGTACGCGCCCGCGGTACAGTGCCCAAGAAAAAGAGGGATGGAGTATGTTCTCTCTCCTCCCCCTCTCGCTCTCTCCCAAAAAAATACACAGAGCCTGTACGTATCAGTTTACACACAAGACGGGGAGAGACTCTGCAAACTTTCGAGAAAGCCGGAGAAAAACAACACTGGCAGCGCCCAATAAAAAGAGGGATGGAGTATTTTCTCTCTCTCCTCCCCCTCCCTCGCTCTCTCTCCCACAATACAATAGACCGAGCCTGTACGTATCAGTTTACTCATAAAACGGGGAGAGACTCTGCAAACTATCGTGAAAGTCGGAGAAAACCAATATAGCCCTCCACCATCTCTTCTTCTTTTCACTCGAGACAAGAAAGAACCACTGGACGCCCCGCGAACAGCTTTGTTCGAAGTTCGAAATGAAAGCGCAGCTGTGCGTCCAATGCTGTACAATTCCAGAATAATCTGGAAAGTTGTAGGCTAGGGCTACATTGTAATCTGTTCGAGTTTTATGTCGAGGAAATGAATATGCTATATGAAAATCCAACCTGGATGTAAGACCGACTGTCACCATTTCTATGAGCTAAATCTCTGAATATGGTTGTCAGAGGCCACGGTGGGGTCAAAGCCTACTTGAGCCCGCAATCGCTTATAATTCTCGCCTCGTGGATACAACATTGTTTCCTATGTTTGGTTAGGGGGTAGTGTGCAGGTATTAGGCAAATAACATCCATTGAAGCAATGTTACAGTAGGCGTAATGTCATTATTGCTTTATCAATTATAACTGATGCAGGCTTATACACGATGCATAAATGCCTCAACACACCCCATAACGTGTCAGGATGTAATAGATAATTGTTTGTGTGTGTTTCTACTCATTCATTCATTCGTACTCAGTTCTCTACTGGGCCACACAGTTGCTGTGAAATATGAAATATGAAATAAGTAATTGAAGTCAGCCAGTGTTTGGAGAGAAACAGATTAAGCCTGGCCATGCTAGACTGGGTCCAGTGAAAACAACCAGGCTGGGTCAGGGCTGCTGGACACACAGAGGACAACAGTTAGGTGTGAGTCCCAAATGACACCCTATTCTCTTTATAGTGCACTACTTTCCTCCAGGGCCTGGTCAAAAGTAGTGCACTGTAAAGGGGATAGGGTTCGATTTGGGACACAATCAGGGTCTGAAAGGTCAACAATAAAGCCACCTGCTCCTGTTCAAAGCCTGATGTCGACCATTGGCTTTTGACCCCACTGGTGACCTGTGACCTTTCTACATGCCAGGTTTTGATATCACTTGTGCATGTGTAATCCTCCATGTTGTTGTTGTTTCCAGTCTATTGAGGTGTGTGTGTGTGTGTGTGTCAGCTCTTACACAAGTGTGTGTTCTTCTTCAGATTCAGTGAGTTTACTACACACAAATAAACCTATCTCATTCTCTCATTCCACTCAAGTGCCTCTTAGAGCCACCATAAGCCTGGCCAGCGACAGCAAGGCTTTCCACTGCCAGATATTAGACTGGTGACTGGTGACTGACTGAATGGTGACTGGTGACTGACTGAATGGTGACTGGTGACTGGTGACTGACTGAATGGTGACTGGTGACTGGCTGAATGGTGACTGGTGACTGACTGAATGGTGACTGGTGACTGACTGAATGGTGACTGGCTGAATGGTGATGCTTCTGTATAAGCCTGCTCCTCTTACTCAACCGCACCTTGACAACCGCAACCCTTTCCACACACACAGAAGAGCTGGGACTGTGGTGTGTGTGTCTCTGAGTACCGGGTGTCAGCGGTGAATGATTTATGAGTATGCAAATGAGGCTGTCAGAGGACAGTGTGGAGTCTGCCCTGAAGGCCTGCAGGGGACAGAAACACACACACACACAAACTGACATATCAAAGCAGAGAGTGAAAGACAGAGGGAAAGAATGACTGAATGAAAAAAAACAGGGAGAGAGAGAGAGAGTAATGACAGCCCGACTCAGAAAATGAAATGAAATAGTGACTGACCATGGAACACTCCACTCTGCCATCTACAGTTATCTGTTGTGGTTCTCAGTAATGAACCAATTGTCTGCTCTCAATGGAACTGTCACAGAGTTGTTTACCAGAGCCATGACAGAACGGAGGGTGCCGCAGCAAAAAACATTAGGACAAAGAGGAATTGATGAGGGGATGGAGAATGCTGAGGCTCGCGCTGTCATGAATCTCGACATTCGTTTTTACTTGTTTTTCTGCAGTTTAACAAATATGAATATTGATCATGCAATCATGGTGAATGGGCTATTTTCTTTGCAATCATGTGGAACTGCAAATTGAGTGATTGTTCATAGAAAATGACTGTGACAATGACTTCTCATCACAATAAAGGTGTAATAGACAGGTATGGTAGGTGTACCATACCAGAACTCCATTCACTAATGTTACAGTGACAGTGCCCTCTACTGGTTGAAAATGGTGGTGCATCAAAACAACAACAGTCAAACACTTGTCCAACAGCAGGAAAGAAGTCAAGCAAGATATTTTTGTTTTTGTTTTTTGCTGATCTAGACTATTATTCTCAAAATTGCTTTTACTGTAATCTTGCTTCCAACCACTTTGTCTTCCCCATCCTCATAGATGTTGGAATGTGAAGCCCAGGCATGTTCATGAGAGACTGCCAGTGGAATAGAGGGAGGGGAAAGACTGTTGATGGACTAGGGAGAGGGGGAGGACTGTCGATGGACTAGAGAGAGGGGGAGACTGTCGATGGACTAGGGAGAGGGGGAGGACTGTCGATGGGCTAGGGAGAGGGGGAGGACTGTTGATGGACTAGGGAGAGGGGGAGGACTGTTGATGGACTAGGGAGAGGAGGAGGACTGTCGATGGACTAGGGAGAGGGGGAGACTGTCGATGGACTAGGGAGAGGGGGAGGACTGTTGATGGACTAGGGAGAGGGGGAGGACTGTCGATGGACTAGGGAGAGGGGGAGGACTGTTGATGGACTAGGGAGAGGGGGAGACTGTCGATGGACTAGGGAGAGTGGGAGACTGTTGATGGACTAGGGAGAGGGGGAGGACTGTTGATGGACTAGGGAGAGGGGGAGGACTGTTGATGGACTAGGGAGAGGACTGTTGATGGACAAGGGAGAGGGGGAGACTGTCGATGGACTAGGGAGAGGGGGAGGACTGTCGATGGACTAGGGAGAGGGGGAGGACTATTGATGGACTAGGGAGAGGGGGAGGACTGTTGATGGACTAGGGAGAGGGGGAATAAGATATTGAAAATGAAAAATGGAGAAACAATAGAGTTTTATTTTAAGCCCAGAGAGAGAGAGAGAGAGTCAGTCTGTGATGGGTCTCAGCTCAGTGGTACCTGTCACTATGATTTATTACATTAAAATATCACAATACTGAGATTACAGAAAGGGAGTGTACACACACACACTGTACATACACAGACAAACACACACAGACACATACACACACACACTGTACAGACACAGACAAACACACACACATACACACACACACACACACTGTAC
>NW_028164318.1:55000-70000 GCF_964263955.1 Coregonus lavaretus | reverse complement strand
GATTTGTCATCAATAACTTGAATGAATCAATGAAGTGCAGAGTGCAGACAGAGAGCAGTCGATGCAGAGAGCAGACGAAGTCACACAGGCCCTGAGGACAGAGAAGAATAGAGTACCACTGCTGCACAAACCCAACTATGTGAGCAGATATTACAATGACCAGACAAACATTTACATTACATTTACATTTTAGGCATTTAGCAGACACTCTTATCCAGAGCGACTTACAGTTAGTGAGTGCATACATTTTTTATTTTTTTTACAAACCTACAGTTAACTGCCAAAATAAAGGAAACACCAACATAGTATCTTAATAGGGCATTGGGCTACCACGAGCCGCCAGAACAGCTTCAATGCGCCTTGGCATAGATTCTACAATTCTTCCACGAGAAATTCCACAATTTGTTGTTTTGTTGATGGTGGTGTCTGAGGCGCCACTCCAGAATCTCCCGTAAGTGTTCAATTGGGTTGAGATCTGGTGACTGACACACACACAAACACTAACACACACACACTCTTTAAACCCCCTATGCTCCTGTGAGACCCCTCTTTCAAAGTCACTGAGATTTATTTTTTATGCATGACTCTAAGCATGATGGGATGTTAATTGCTTAATTAACTCAGAAACCACACCTGTGTGGAAGCATCCCACATTTACTGTGTTTAGTGTTTCCTTTATTTTGGCAGTTACCTGTATATGTATGCATACAGTGTACTGTAGGTGGAGAATAATTTTGAGGCTGCAGAAGCTATAGGAGATACATGCTGTACACACACACACAGAGACACCAGAGGAGGATGGTGGGAGAAGCGATAGGAGGACGCGCTCATTGTAATGGCGTAAATGGAACGGAGTCAAACACGTTGTTTCCATGTGTTTGATACCATTCCATTGATTCCATTCCAGCTATTACAAGGAGCCTGTCCTCCTATAGCTCCTCCCACCAGCCTCCTCTGACACCCCCCAGACACTCTTATCCAGAGCGCATTACAGTTAGTGAGTGCATACATTTTTTGTTTTTATCATACTGGCCCCCCCTTGGGAATCGAACCCACAACCCTGCCGTTGCAATGGCCATGCTCTACCAACTGAGCTACACAAAGATGTGTATATGGTGCCATTCACCACCAGAGATCAAAGCCAAATCAAAGATGAATCACAAACGGCAGCCAGCGCCCATTCGATGAATCTCCTGCACTACTTTTTAAAAGCTTTATGAAAAGATCACCTATTGGGAGTGAGCAGAACTTTCTAATAACGACCTAATAGTTCACACAGGGGTTTCTACCTGATCCAGACAAATTGATACTGACACACCATCAAAACAAAGCAAAACATGCTCAAAGATCCTAAATCCTTCTATTAAGATGGATAACAGACTATAATCTCTCTGGGGGGAATGCAGAATATCTTTCTTTGAAGTCAGATAAAAAACGTTCAGAGATCAAGCCAACGTGTATCTCTTAATCTTCCTTAAAAACCAGAGGAGCTTTCATTCAAACAAACAGGGGTAGAGGGTCTCTCTCTCACACACACACACACACACACACACACACACACACACACACACACACACACACACACACACACACACACACACACACACCAACATGCACACACACACACACACACACACACACACCAACATGCACACACACTCACACACACACACACACAAACACACACCAACACACATACACACACACAGTATCAGAGTCCCTTCCGGGGCTAAGAGGAGGAGTTAAAATAGAACATGTTCCCAGAGTGTGAGTTTTATGGAGTTCTCAGGCTACTGAAGTGGTGTGTGTGTGTGTGTGTGTGTGTGTGTGTGTGTGTGTGTGTGATTGAGTGTGTGTGTGTGTGTGTGTGTGTGTGTTTGTGTGTGAGAGAGAGAAAGAGGGAACAGCTGAGGCCAGCAGGATGGTTGGCACTGATTCAGTCATGAGGGTACAGAGAGGGTCAGTAGCCTACATGAGGGTAAAGGGAGTTATGGTGCGTGTGTGCGCGTGTGTGTCAGGGTTGGTTATGTTTCCACTCGCCGCTGCAGAAATATGTATTAAATGTTTAAGTACAGTATTTCTATTGGTTAGTTCAGTCAGGTGTCAATAAGGTGTTATGTCACTGGCTACGCGTGCAGATATGGGGAGATCCACAGATACCCTAATGAAATCATTCCCTGGTCTACTGCTGGAGAAAAAGACGGTTAGACCAAGATGACATTTGCTTGGGCCGACACTGATTTTGAAGTCGCAGGGTTCCCTCATCACGTGACCATGAGCAACCATTTCATGTCCGCTACCTGTGTGTGTGTGTGTGTGTGTGTGTGTGTGTGTGTGTGTGTCAGAATCAGGTTTCCGTTTAATTAGCATAGCAGTCATAACACATTACTGTCAGTGCCCAGGGTAAGACATGGTCATCTATAATAATTTAATAACACTGTTATAACGAAGCATTATGGAAAGGCACATCATGGCAACTGGCATAATACTGAATAGCGATGAACAATAGGCCTATGCTGGAGACAGCGAGCAAGTGTCTACTCAATCAATAATCTTAATCAGGAGAAGTCAGTCATTCATTGATGAGGAAACATGGCCACTGTGTAGCCGAGTGAAGGCTATTACATAATTAACCTTAACACTGTAGCTTACATCTGCATATTGTCACACTGATAACGCAACGACCTCAATCTTTGCTGCTGTTGGTTGATTTATGTCTATCGGCGTAATGGGCGCGTGATCTATCCATCATTTATTACCAATATACGTTTTATTTGACATTAACGAGAACAGAACTGTCTGAAACGTTTATCTAGATAATTTGGGTAAAACAGCGGAATAAAACACAACCGTTAAGTGATCGCTCCCGCGGTTTTTGAGGTGACCTAAATAACGTGATTTGCTTTTACGCACTCCTCTGTCTGAGTGCTATTTCTGCACAAAGCCACGTCTATCCACCTTGTAGGAGTGGACGCAATAATCATACGATGCTGCTACTGATGATGCGAGCGCACTTCTAATGGAATGAATGAGTTTGCTTCAGAACGGCAGCGTCCTCCATTGCATAATTTCACAAATCTCACCAGCATAAAACCAATGACCGGACAACACAAGACATCCCACAACAGGACGCGTTTAAAAAACTGACTGAACACAGCGGAGCCGTAGATAGGGTAAGTGATGCCGATAGCCTACTTACTGCATACATGGCCTCAGAAAGCCTAATATTTATTTAATTTTAGTCGGTCTGATGATAATATTCACACATTGTCATGTCACATGATGTGTACCCCTTGTCATCTGTAAAGAGCGCACCTCGAGATCTGAAACCGTTCCAAATTATAGAATGATTAGTATAGAAAACGAAGGTTTTTGCCTACAAGAATTGCACGTTCCTAAAGGCAATGACAAGTGCTTACTTCACATATAGGTCTGATTCATCGTTGTAACTGCTGACGGCATACATCTGTAGGCTACTGGTTCATTGGCCGTAACAATAGAATTGTAGCCTAGAGTTCAGTTGTAGGCTAGCCTTTCCAAGGTCCTCCCATGTCCTTAGGAGACATGTCAATTCCAAGTCTCAACAATATGGACACATCGTATTTACAGTTTGTGTCTTCCTAAAAATATGTAAATATTTACTGAAGCCTTTGCCTAAAAAATGTAACCCTCTTCAAAATATGAATGTGTTTTTATAAAACCGCACCCTTATGTTATGCCTACCATTCCTACACATGTACCTTATCCCACCACATGGTTGTTGGTGGAACCTAGCTGCAGGGACGTTTGCCTCGCCAGACTTGGTCAAGTTTTGATTTGCCTAGCCAGACTTGGTCAAGTTTTGATTTGCCTAGCCAGACTTGGTCAAGTTTTGAAATCCGATAGGGGGGAGCAGTTTGGCCAGCTGATGCGCGAAAGGCTAAAAATAATCACCTCCAATATACGCTGTGTGGTTACTGTCTCCAAAAAACCAAACAACGTGAATGAAACCGCGTCAATAACGACACTTCTCTGAGGTAAGCTACATTGATCTATTATTAGTCTGTTATGGCCGTGTATGCTATGTTGTGCATGTGTTCAGCTACAGGGTCATATAACTCATAGGAGAGGTCTGAAAACGACGCTTCTTGTGAGTGGTGTTGAGTTCTTTTCAGAATAACTGTCGGAAAACCACTTTCCAGCTTCAATTGGACAACTACTTGTATAATATGCAGTTTGTATAATATAGCCCTATATAAATATTAGGCCTATGCACTTTAACATCGTTTGGCAACATTTGTTTGTTTAATTATTTCATGTGATTGGCTACATTATTTTGACTGTTATTCAGATATGGCTGAAATAAGACGAGCAGTTGTTGGATGTCAGTAATGCTTCTCTAGAATAAACCTCAACGTTCTCTATCCTCAGACTAGATCATTCCTTATCAAGGTGTACCGTTGTTTCATGTCTTGAAAAACAGAATAAAGCAGAGGTATATTTGTGTAGTAAGATATTCCAGTTTGACAGTGTTGAGCCTTGCATAATTGGTGTAGGCAGGTGAATAACAGTGCAGTGTTGTTACTGTCAGTGTTGTCAACCATGTCAACAGAGGTTAGTGAGGTCTCTGGAGTCAAGGACAGGCATTAACACAAATTGCATTACAAAAAGTAAAGTCTTGGGAAATAGTATAATGATTATTGATCCATGTAAAAGCTCTAAGCAGGTGTCTCTATATTGAAAGCACGTATCCGTTGGCTAATGTTATTTGAATCATAAAAGCACTTTAGTCTTACTAATGTATCCTGTGTTTTATAAAGAGCATTAAGGCTAGACCTCTTTCATTGTTTACTTCTCCATTGTCCAGCCACTAGACTAGCTGGTGCTCTTGACTTGACTGACAGTTTTGCTGACCATTCATGACGCTCTGTTGTGCCTTGGACCCTCCCCCCCAGGCTTCTCTGGACCTATAAGGTGGCATGGCTGGCCTGTCGTTCTGTGGCAACAATGTGACCAAGAATGCCTACAGTGTGGATACGGGGATGTTGAACAATGGCTGCTTCGTGGACGCCCTCAACCTGGTCCCTCACGTCTTCCTGCTCTTCATCACCTTCCCCATCCTCTTCATCGGTACGTGGACCATGCATAGTCCTTTACCTTCATGATGTGTATGTGCGTGTGTGTGTGCGTGCGTGCACGTGTGACCAGCTTTAATCTTGTCACCTTTTCACCTAGAGATCACACAGAACACTGATCTCTAAAGGTTGAATAGAAACAGGGACAGAATGGATCAGAAGGGGACAGAATAGGTTCAGAAGGGGACAGAATGTATCAGAAAGGGACAGAATAGGTTCAGAAGGGGACAGAATGGATCAGAAGGAGACAGAATATGTTCAGAAGGGGACAGAATGGATCAGAAGGAGACAGAATAGGCTCAGAAGGGGACAGAATGTATCAGAATGGGACAGAATAGAATCAGAAGAGGACAGAATAGACTCAGAAGGGGACATAATAGCTTCAGAAGAAGACAGAATAGGTTTAGAAGGGGACAGAATAGCTTCAGAAGAGGACATAATAGGTTCAGAAGGGGACAGAATAGGGACAGAATGTGACAGAATAGCTTCAGAAGAAGACAGAATAGGTTCAGAAGGGGACAGAATAGACTCAGAAGGGGACAGAACAGGCTCAGAAGGGCACAGAATAGGTTCAGAAGGGGACACAATGGGATCAGAAGGGGACAGAATTGCTTTAGCTCTGATGGTCTGTGTTTGTGTTTGTGTGGGTGATTATGTGGGTGTGTGCGTGACAATCCCAAAGCAACATGATTCAAGGATGCCTTTGGTAACAGTCCTTTCATCCCCCACACATGCTTCACCAACAGAAAACAGTATTAAAATACTGCACTATATTACACATGCTTCACCAACAGGAAACAGTATTAAAATGCTGCACTATATTACACATGATTCACCGACAGGAAACAGTATTAAAATGCTGCACTATATTACACATGCTTCACCAACAGGAAACAGTATTAAAATGCTGCACTATATTACACATGCTTCACCAACAGGAAACAGTTTTAAAATGCTGCACTATATTACACATGCTTCACCAACAGGAAACAGTATTAAAATGTTGCACTATATTACACATGCTTCACCAACAGGAAACAGTATTAAAATGCTGCACTATATTACACATGCTTCACCAACAGAAAACAGTATTAAAATGCTGCACTATATTACACATGCTTCACCAACAGGAAACAGTATTAAAATGCTGCACTATATTACACATGCTTCACCAACAGGAAACAGTATTAAAATGCTGCACTATATTACACATGCTTCACCAACAGAAAACAGTATTAAAATGCTGCACTATATTACACATGCTTCACCAACAGGAAACAGTATTAAAATGCTGCACTATATTACACATGCTTCACCAACAGGAAACAGTATTAAAATGCTGCACTATATTACACATGCTTCACCAACAGGAACCAGTATTAAAATGCTGCACTATATTACACATGCTTCAACAACAGGAAACAGTATTAAAATGCTGCACTATATTACACATGCTTCAACAACAGGAAACAGTATTCCAAATGCTACACAATATTCAAGCTACTTGACATTCTTTCTAATCGTTCAGTCTCACCGTTCAGATAAACCCTTGAAGCAAGCAAAATGAGTATTGTCCACAGACTGGGTTTAATCAATTCCACTGTCTCAGACCCACAGTCCTGTGTAAAAGATAGGAAACTCTGTGTAAAGCCCTATGATTGATCTTGTGCCTGACAGTCAGCACTGGTCTGTATGTGTTCTTCATTGATCTGCTGGCTGTCAGTCTCATTCTCACCGGTCAACATAAAGTAGCTTTCCCCAGACCACAGAACAGCTGGTTAGACTCCTGGCCCTGGCCCAGCCTTTATCCAACTGAGGAGGACTGTGGGACTGTGGGATTGTGGTCTCTGAGTTGTTGTGGGGACTGTGAGAACACATATAAAAACACATTTTCTTGAAGAACAGGTCAGATGCAAAGTTTGGTAACAGAATGACGGCACCAACAGCACAAACTGTTATTCTGTTACCAAACTTTGCATCTGCACTGTTCTGCAAGTAAATGTGTTTTTGTAAAATGTTCAGTGGAAGTTGTCAAAAGTAGTCCTTGTGCATAGAGTTTGTTCAACTTGGCAATCATTGTTTTTTGTTTGACATACATTTAAAAGTGGGAAATCTGAGTCTCAGCATCACTCTCTTATCGTGGAATTTCCTAAATCACATCACTTTGGCTAGCTAACAGCTAACAGCTAACTTTATGTGGATAAATTAGCTTGGTAACTATCGCTGAATATTGATTGATTTTCTTGCCAGATGTAATAATATGCCATTTAGCAGACGCTTTTATCCAAAGCGACTTACAGTCATGTGTGCATACATTTTTACGTATGGGTTGTCGCGGGGATCGAACCCACTACCCTGGCATTACAAGCGCCATGCTCTACCAATTGAGCTACAGAGGACCACAGATGTAGTGATGAGCAGTAGACAGACAACTTCACCAGGATGATTTTAGACTCAAAATATAGGCTACTTGCCGATTTCAAGCTCTTTCCAAAAGCCTTCTCTGATGAAGCAAGCTAAATTACACACGTTGTTTGGTTAGCTAGCTAGCTACATGCCGATTGCCGAATCGATATGCTACCCTCACGTACTGTAGCCTATCTGAAATGACATTAGCTATGTTTACTAATGGTGAAAAGCATGGAGTTACTGGCTGTATAACTATAATATGGAGCTAAATGTGCACATTTTCTTTGCATGGAATAATCAAAAAAGAATAGATGATCCTATTGCAACCAAATTTAGTTGGTAACATTTAGTTGTCAATAGTTTTAGTGGAGCTGGGGTCCTCCCTGCCCCCCAGCAGACAAAGCCAACGTTCTGCACCTTACCGCGACGTTTACTGATAACAATCTATTGTTGTGTTGTTCTAAAAGGTCTACTCTGGGGAAACTGACTGAGTGTGGTTGTTGCTCATCTGTTTAATGGGAATGGCTCTGACTATCAGCCCAGTCCCTGAGGAAAATATTAATTGATGCTTCCTGGTCAAATCTTTGTGTGTGTGTGTGTGTGTGTGTGTGTGTGTGTGTGTGTGTGTGTGTGTGTGTGTGTGTGTGTGTTTTTCTGTGTGTGTGTGTGGTGATCAAGTCTTTTATGGATGCTTCCCAGGGGAGATGTCTAAGGGCATCACGCCTTCCATGAGTTGTTACTGTATCAAATCAACTCCCATACAATGACGCACTGTATGTTTGCGGAAACACTGAAACACTCTACAAGGATGGACAGCATTAAGCAAAACTATAAGCTGTAGTTGATTTCTATTTCTGTGTTACTGTATGTTCTGAATGTTTACTTTGACCATTAGTCTTAAAGATTTACAAACAGTTCAAGTTGATAGACTTAAAGGTTTACAAACAGTTCAAGTTAACCATTAGACTTAAAGGTTTACAAACAGTTGACCATTGAAGGCACTTGCCTGCATTATCCAAGAGTCACCAAGAATATCCATAGCTTTCATTGTTTGGCAGGAAAACCTTAATAATGCAGAGTGCTTTAAAATCAACTGCTGTGTTTATCTGTTTACTTGATCTGTTACTGATGACAGATTACATGACAACTAAAGTTATCAGTAATGTAATCCTTTTGATTACTCAAAATGAGTAACGTCATTACTTGGATTACTTATGGATTACTTTTGGATTACTTTTGTGAACCGTTACTACCCAACCCTGTGTGATTGCATATCCGTGCATGCGTTCTGATGCGTGTGTGCTTATGTTCATGCTTGCGTATGTGTTCTCCCCCCAGGCTGGGGCAGTCAGAGCTCTAAGGTTCAGATCCACCATAACACCTGGCTCCACTTCCCTCCCCCTAGGCTGGGGCAGTCAGAGCTCTAAGGTTCAGATCCACCATAACACCTGGCTCCACTTCCCTCCCCCTAGGCTGGGGCAGTCAGAGCTCTAAGGTTCAGATCCACCATAACACCTGGCTCCACTTCCCTCCCCCTAGGCTGGGGCAGTCAGAGCTCTAAGGTTCAGATCCACCATAACACCTGGCTCCACTTCCCTCCCGCTAGGCTGGGGCAGTCAGAGCTCTAAGGTTCAGATCCACCATAACACCTGGCTCCACTTCCCTCCCCCTAGGCTGGGGCAGTCAGAGCTCTAAGGTTCAGATCCACCATAACACCTGGCTCCACTTCCCTCCCCCTAGGCTGGGGCAGTCAGAGCTCTAAGGTTCAGATCCACCATAACACCTGGCTCCACTTCCCTCCCCCTAGGCTTGGGCAGTCAGAGCTCTAAGGTTCAGATCCACCATAACACCTGGCTCCACTTCCCTCCCCCTAGGCTGGGGCAGTCAGAGCTCTAAGGTTCAGATCCACCATAACACCTGGCTCCACTTCCCTCCCCCTAGGCTGGGGCAGTCAGAGCTCTAAGGTTCAGATCCACCATAACACCTGGCTCCACTTCCCTCCCGCTAGGCTGGGGCAGTCAGAGCTCTAAGGTTCAGATCCACCATAACACCTGGCTCCACTTCCCTCCCCCTAGGCTGGGGCAGTCAGAGCTCTAAGGTTCAGATCCACCATAACACCTGGCTCCACTTCCCTCCCCCTAGGCTGGGGCAGTCAGAGCTCTAAGGTTCAGATCCACCATAACACCTGGCTCCACTTCCCTCCCCCTAGGCTGGGGCAGTCAGAGCTCTAAGGTTCAGATCCACCATAACACCTGGCTCCACTTCCCTGGACACAACCTGCGCTGGATCCTCACATTCACTCTGCTGTTTGTCCACGTCTGTGAGATCGCTGAGGGGATCGTCTCCAACAAGTAAGAACCCCCTAAAACTACTTCCTGTTACCAAAGAAGTAGTCTACTGTGAAAAACGAAACATTAGTAGCTGGCCAGAAGCCAGTGTTCACATGAGATTTGGTTCTGGGTTGCTGAGATTATAAAAGAAGCGCTATTCCTCTCTGTCATTGTTGTACCCTAAAATGAACGGCTCCCAAGTTTCTGGTGCAGTGAACTATTGAATTTCCTTGCTTCCCTCGAGACCAATGTTTATAGAAAAATGAAACCAATGTCCCTCAAAATAACCCCACTCTCCAGTTGACCCAGACTGCAACCAATAAGATCCTCCAAAATGCTGCAGTAACACAAGCTATGATCAGAGCCATCGTCTGATGCATCACAAACCCTGCATCACTCCACGTTAAAACCTGTTGATTGCACAGCGTGCTTCTTTAGTGGCTGAAGCTAGCAGCTCCCTTCGGTGAACAGTTTCAGTGGGGTCGCCCAAAAATCTAGATTTATTTTATTTTTATATATATATATTTGTTTTTGGGGGGGGCAAAAAATTGAGTACAGATTATTGTATGGTACAATATACAAACGTTTTTGAGAAAGATCATTTGAAAAATAACATTCTATTGAGTAAATGTATTTATTGGTTTCTTTTCATTTGATAAGAAGGTTATTTGTTGATGTAAAAATAGAAATGTATCGCTTTTAAGGTTGTGGTGGATTTGTGGTGGGGTTGAGATAAATTATTGTGAAAAAGGAATGGGGTCCCCAGAAATTCTGCCGAAAAAGATGGGGTCCCCGCTGAACATTTTTGAATACCACTGGGTTAACTGTATGAGACTGAATACAGTTTATGTCAACGCATAAACCAGAGATACGTTATGCATATCAAACTGTCTTTGTTTCTTTGAATATTGATGGAATCTCCTGTCCCTCTGTCCTTTCAGACAGATGGACACCAATCACCTCCACCTCTTTATGCCAGCGTTTATGGGCTTCATAGCAGCCACTACATCTGTGGTGTACTACCACAACATAGAAACCTCTAACTTCCCCAAACTACTGCTGGGTGAGTCAAAATGATACCGTCAGTGCATTCATTACTCCAAATGAACAATTAGTGTTTAAGCAGTACTGAATTAGCCCCACTTTGCTGCAGTAGTTTAGAGACTATGGCAGATGGCCCAAACACAGTTAGCTACACATGAACCATTCTGCTGTACATAATCAAGTTTACTTGTAATAAATCTCTGGGTAAAGTAGTGCACTACTAAACCACTAACTGACCAATCTCCTCTTTCCTCAGCTCTGTTTGTCTACTGGGTTCTGGCGTTCATCACCAAGTCCATCAAGCTGTGGAAGTTTGCAGAGCACGATGTTGGAGTGCAGCACCTGAGGTTTTGTATCACAGCCCTGCTGGTCGTTCTGTACGGACTCCTCATGGCTGTAGAGATCAACGTCATTAGGGTCAGGGTGAGTTAGAACACTGGTGGTCTGACTGCTTCCTGGGTCAGGGGTCATAGAGGTTCTATATAAAGAGAGGAAGGAAGAGGAGGATGGGATGTGGTGTACTGATGTGATCTGATAGCAGATGCAGGGTCTTTATTTCAGCTCCTGTTGGCTTTTTACTTTTTTACCTTTTGCATGTGTGTGTCTTTCTCTGTCTTTGTGTATGTGTGTCCATCTCTGTCTGTGTGTCCTTGTGTTCGTGCAGAGGTATGTGTTCTTCGCCAACCCCCAGAAGGTAAAGCCTCCAGAGGACCTTCAGGATCTGGGTGTGAGGTTCCTCCAGCCCTTCGTCAACCTCCTCTCCAAGGCCACATACTGGTGGATGAACCCCCTGATTATAGGTTTGTTTCCTAGGTTCCTTCCTTCCAGGAGTTTTTCCTGGCCACTGTGCTTCCGCTTCTGCAATGATTGCTCTTTGGGGTTTAGGCCAGGTATCTGTAAAGTACTTTGTGACAACTGCTGATGTAAAAAGGACTTTGATTGATGTACAGTTATTTTGATGGATTGATGGCTTGATCACAGGAGCCCATAAAAGGCCCATTGAGCTGAAGAAGATAGGCAAGCTGCCCATCGCCATGAGAGCCCTCACCAACTACCTGAAGCTCAAAGATGCCTATGATGATCAGAGGGTGAGTGGAGGAAGGATGATGATTAGAGGGTGAGGGGAGGAGGGATGATGATCAGAGGGTGAGTGGAGGAGGGATGATTATCAGAGGGTGAGGGGAGGAGGGATGATGATCAGAGGGTGAGGGGAGGAGGGATGATGATCAGAGGGTGAGGGGAGGAGGGATGATGATCAGAGGGTGAGGGGAGGAGGGATGATGATCAGAGGGTGAGGGGAGGAGGGATGAAGATCAGAGGGTGAGGGGAGGAGGGATGATGATCAGAGGGTGAGGGGAGGAGGGATGATGATCAGAGGGTGAGGGGAGGAGGGATGATGATCAGAGGGTGAGGGGAGGAGGGATGATGATCAGAGGGTGAGGGGAGGAGGGAGTGACAGAGTTTAATACCCTACTTCTGACAGTGACATAACATTGAATGGCTCCCCAGTAATGCTGAGTGAATAACCAACATTTCGGTTATGTTCGGTTTTAAACAACTAATTGAGCGACATTGGTTCAATTATTTGAATTCCATTTGGTTCGTTATTTTTCTGTGAGCTCGATGTGCAGTTTCTGTAGAGATAAATCAGATCAAGCCTGAACTGTGAGATGTAGTAGGGAGTTGTAGTTTCCACGAGGCCAATATTCTACATAGTTTAGCGCAGAAAACATTGTAATTAACTACAATGACCATAATCCATTGCGCGCCCGCTTAACCTTGTCCGGTCTGTGCGGCACAGACATGGAGACTGAGAGAAGAGAAAACGCGATCAAGATGGATAGAAAGCAGTTAGCCTAGCATGATCTAGGTGACTGATAGTTGGTATTCAGCAGTCATAAAAGTATGCTTTACTTTTACTTTGAAGAACTACAAAATAGTGATTTTGTCAGACAGCATAGGCAGCAGCTCTATAGAGATGAGATGATGACTTGGAATGAAATAATAATGTCATCAAATAAAACAAATATTTTATTAAAGTAAAGTAAAGTGAATAAATGATGGTTAATAAGTGATAAGCAGTAATGGACAGTCACTACCATCATGGGACTTTTATTAATTGTTTTATTCTGTGTTGTTACAGCATTCAACCCACATAATGCATAGTGCATTTCATTTCGAAAAAATTATTGCAACCGGTTCGATTATTTTGTAATAATCGAACCGAAACCTCAAAAAGCACTAATCGCTCTGCACTAATCCCCAGTGCAGTGGCAAACCATTCAATGCATCACCCGTGCAGTGACAAACCATTCAATGCATCACCCGTGCAGTGACATACCTTTCGATGGATCCCTGCTTTGATTTAATTACAACATTCTGATCAGATTCCCTACTGCTAAAACTTTGTGTGTTAGATCTTAGATATATTACACTTATCCTATACACATGTGCAACCCCAGTATAGGTTTGAATACATTTCCAAAGACTGTCCATTATAGAATAGTCTCGCGAACCAGACTCCATAATCAGGTAGTCTCATCTTCACTCTGAGATTAAGGTTCATTGTAGTGGAACCCTCCTGTGTAGTTGTAACCCTTCCGTCCCCATCCCTGTCCCCTGTCCCCTTCCAGCAGAATACCGAGGACCATGAGAAATCTCAGTCCATCTGGCGCTCTATGTACCGGGCGTTTGGCAGACCCATCCTCCTCAGCAGTACCTTCCGTTACCTGGCTGATCTGCTGGGCTTCGCCGGGCCGCTCTGCATCTCTGGCATCGTCAAACACCTCAACACCGAGCCCGTCAAGGGAGGGAGTGTGGTATGTATGTGGCTGAAGTTGACAGGACTGCATAATAACATAACTGCCTCATCAAAGTTGGACACCGTGTTTATTGCGCCACCATAATTACTGTTCCCATCGGCCCATAACTCTGCTCCTGGTACCATAATTACTGTTCCCATCGGCCCATAACTCTGCTCCTGGTACCATAATTACTGTTCCCATCGGCCCATAACTCTGCTCCTGGTACCATAATTACTGTTCCCATCGGCCCATAACTCTGCTCCTGGTATTATATATACAGTGGGGAAAAAAAGTATTTAATCAGCCACCAATTGTGCAAGTTCTCACACTTAAAAAGATGAGAGAGGCCTGTAATTTTCATCATAGGTACACGTCAACTATGACAGACAAATTGAGAAGAAAAAAAATCCAGAAAATCACATTGTAGGATTTTTTATGAATTTATTTGCAAATTATGGTGGAAAATAAGTATTTGGTCACCTACAAACAAGCAAGATTTCTGGCTCTCACAGACCTGTAACTTCTTCTTTAAGAGGCTCCTCTGTCCTCCACTCGTTACCTGTATTAATGGCACCTGTTTGAACTTGTTATCAGTATAAAAGACACCTGTCCACAACCTCAAACAGTTACACTCCAAACTCCACTATGGCCAAGACCAAAGAGCTGTCAAAGGACACCAGAAACAAAATTGTAGACCAGCACCAGGCTGGGAAGACTGAATCTGCAATAGGTAAGCAGCTTGGTTTGAAGAAATCAACTGTGGGAGCAATTATTAGGAAATGGAAGACATACAAGACCACTGATAATCTCCCTCGATCTGGGGCTCCACGCAAGATCTCACCCCGTGGGGTCAAAATGATCACAAGAACGAAGAGCAAAAATCCCAGAACCACACGGGGGACCTAGTGAATGACCTGCAGAGAGCTGGGACCAAAGTAACAAAGCCTACCAACAGTAACACACTACGCCGCCAGGGACTCAAATCCTGCAGTGCCAGACGTGTCCCCCTGCTTAAGCCAGTACATGTCCAGGCCCGTCTGAAGTTTGCTACAGCGCATTTGGATGATCCAGAAGAGGATTGGGAGAATGTCATGGTCAGATGAAACCAAAATATAACTTTTTGGTAAAAACTCAACTTGTCGTGTTTGGAGGACAAAGAATGCTGAGTTGCATCCAAAGAACACCATACCTACTGTGAAGCATGGGGGTGGAAACATCATGCTTTGGGGCTGTTTTTCTGCAAAGGGACCAGGACGACTGATCCGTGTAAAGGAAAGAATAAATGGGGCCATGTATCGT